>NW_020525283.1:0-135000 GCF_003368295.1 Carassius auratus
TCAAACACAAACACAGCTGCTCGGTCTGCTAACACGCACACATCCGTACATCTGACAGCACTCTGATCGCTTCTGAGGTGCCTTGATATGAGAGAGAGCCAGGGAGACTGAAGAGATATAAACCAGGTTATCAAAAGATTTAAAGCACTGAGATTTCACCAACACAGAAGATATATCTTTTTAATGTGATTTGTGTCATGAGCTAACTGCTAATGTAACTGATACAATCAAGAAAACTATTTTAAACCTAGTGAGCTGCCTTGCTGCTTAGTCTTCATAACTTACCAGGATGTGATTGATTTGGAATGCTCTACATACACTTTCCTCTTATGATCACCAAGGCTGCATTTATTTGAACAAGAGAAAAAAAAAAAAAAACATGTAAAATACATAACTGATGTAAACTCAATTGAGTTTAATGTTGGCAAGTTGCTAACCTAACAGTGAGTAATATTGAAAAACTATTTTTAATAACTATGACAAACAATTTTTTGACACTTTTTATTATTGAATAAAACATGAATATTTCTCCCTTCGTTTGCCATCAGGATTTCGAGTAAATAGGGGTGTGACGAGATCTCATGGCACTGTTCTCGCAAGAACGTCAAGATACCGTTAACCAGACCTTTCAAATATATTTGCATTGCACTTGCCCATTCACCAGTGGTGAGATATTTTTTGTTCACATCGGGCAAGTGGACACATGATAAACGGGAAAATTATGCAGTGTAGTCTTTATCCATTCATAAAAACATAATTCATAGTTTAACGCATAATGTTATAAAAATTTGTAGGTTTACACATTTACAAAAGTAGGTTTACACATTTACACTTAAATCAAATCATCAAATCATCATCTCGTTCTCATGAACCCAGTCTCATGTCTCGTCTCGTCTCATGGGATAAGTGTCTCGTCAGACCCCTAAGAGTAAATATATGCTCTTTTAGTTAACATGGCTGCAATGGAAAGAAACTTGTTTGTCCAAGTACAAATTTAAACGCAATAATCACTTAATTCCTGATTAGGTCTGAGTTCATTAGCAGCAATCTCTTTAACAAAAAAAATATATATATATATTGCCTTTGCTTGGCCATTAGCAATGAGGACATTACAAGGTTTAGAGCTGATTCCCTCAGTGGCTGGTTTAGTGCTTAGAGGCACATAGTTATAGCCTACTGAGTTATCAGTTCTGTTCTCTTCCTGAGAGGATTTTCTTAATAAGTCCCGGACCAGAAGTGCCTGGGGACTCTAGCCAAACCCATTACACATGCTGATCTGATTGCCTTCATTCATTATTAAATCAAAATGCCGTGTGGCCTTCATGTCGGCCACTTTATGAGGCTTTAAAATTTAAACACTTGGAAACTGACTGATAATTCTGACTAAACCATCCAGTAAAAGGAGCAGTAAGCGCTACGCCCATTCCACTCCCAGATGTTATTGATGATATTAACGCTTCAAACACAACCTGCTCCTGTCAAAGATAGCTCAGAGACTAATTAATCTGAGCATGATGCTGACCAATTATACACAAAACAAGCTTGTTAGAGCACTGTAAGTCTGTTTTATTAATTACCCAATTTATTACCATAATCAGCTCACTTTTATCTGTAAACATCAAAGAGATAAAACTGTGACATCTATAATAGAATATAAATTCAAAATTTTCTACACACAAACACACACACACACTCAAACCCAAATACTTAGTATACAATCTCTGTCATGTATATTATATTACATTATATTTTATTTACAGTAGTATGCTACATGACTTCACTATAATGCTGTTAATGTTTACAAAAACTATACAATTCAAAGTTAAAAATGAAATACCACCATCCAAAAGTAAGTTTAATTTTAAAGAAATTACTGCTATACGTTTATTCAGCAAAGATCCATTCATTTATACAACAACAAAGCTGGAATTATTTCCAAATCATTCATCACATTGTAAATGGAGTGTGTATAGAGCCGACCTTGCAGAAACATCAAATGGACATAGAGAGACGACTATTTTAGTACAAATTATGAGCTTACTGACGATTTATATAATTCTTGACAAAATTATAATACATTAAGTGTTTGTTGGATTTGTTTTTTGCCTAGCTAGTTTTGCCTATACGTTTTTATGACCTAATATGATGAGCATTTACTGCTTTTTAAAAACGCGGGTCAGGAAGCAGGTCAGGTACAATATTTTATTTTTATTTTTTTGCGGTCCGAGTTGCATGCGGTATAGTTGAAAACGTCGGTCGGGTGCGGGTTATTAATACATTGACCCGCGCATCACTGGCTTCAATGCTGCAAATGGCTATTTGTGTGACTGCCCCTTTAGCCTGATCACTTTAAATAGGCCCCAATTACGTGTAGCAGTTTTAATGAGCAAATGAGTGAGAGTGCAGCTGCAGGCAGAGCCTCAGAGAGACCAGCTCTCTACCACTCCATATTGGCCAGACGGTGGCTGGCAGCAGTCGGGTGACCACTGCTTCGCTCAGGGCTCAATCTGCACACTCGGCTGCTCTTAATGCTCCTTTATTAGACTCTCACTTTCTTTCTGTCTTTCTCGATCCCTCCTCTTAAATCTCTAGAGGCTCTTTTACAAGGTTTTAATTAAATCATGATCAGAGGAGAAATTTTCTGACAGATGTTTGTTTGTGCTAATGTGTAAGAAAAGCTCTCTGACATTCTGCACTGAGGTCACACCTCACAGATGTTACATTGAGGCTACGTCTACATTAATCCGTATACATTCGAATAAGGCGTTTTCGTTTTAAAACACTCTCAGTCCACACTAGCATTTTCAAGTGTTTTCCAAAAGTGTCTCACCTACACAGAAACATCAGAAAACTTTAAATTTGCTTTCTGTGCATGTGTAAAGCCTCAAAACAGCTCACTGCAGATGATACACACTAAACCTCCGTTTTCACAGTCCAAACTATAACGCGAAACAGTGTTTTCAAATGTATCCACTTTGGAGAGCGTTTTCAAAAAGCTCAGTTTTCCTTGATAAAAATGCAGTCTCAGTGTGGACGGAAGGCCAAAGCAGAGAGAAAATGATGGGTTTTCAAACGAAAACGTATCAGTGTGGACATAGCCTGACACACACAAAATAACCAGTGAAAATATCAACACTGTCTAATATCCTATAATATAAACATCCTACAAGTGCAAACGTTTCTCATCATGACTGATTCAAAGAATGTCTGATGGCACACAAAATCATTTCGGTATTATGAGAGCGATCATTTTTTTATACTGTATAAAAACTGAAATGACAGCACCTTTTTCCCCAAAGTCTGTGGATTTGTTAGAGATCTATGCTCTTTATATCTTTGTCTTGATTATTTATTGAATTTATAGTTCATGTAAAACAACGCAAAGAGAGCTAAGAGGATGGTAGCCAGTTGAACCATGATAGTAGCCAGATCAACCAATCAATTTTTGACTTCAGTGGAAAGATATATCCCCTCAAAAGCAACAGCAAAACTGCAAGAGAGTGAGATAAGCATGGACTGGGTTAAAAAAAGAAGGCATGTTTAAGGACTGTGGCCCTTGCAAAGAGAAACCTATTATATATGTCAAGACATTTCACACATGCATACTTTAATTATCTCAGGTTCACTGTCTCGGGTTCATTGTCTGATTGGGGACAGGGGACACTGAACACATAGGAGCAAGCCGTAATTGATATAGTAGCTCAAAAGCACAAGACATGAAGATCATTCTTCATAAAATTGCTCTCTTCCACTCACAAGGTGTGTCTATGTGTGTATGCTGTAGCGATCCACAGATGGCTGTGATTGTAAAAGACTACCATTCCACACACTGCCAGTTTACTAATGGCTGCCACAACCTTGATTCATTATTATCAAAGATCTGTTCCCAGAGTGCTGGCAGGGGAAAAATTATCACTTAAAAGTGCAAACAAATACGAAAGCTGGGAAAACATCAGAGACATCTGGGAGACAACGGCTTCAGCACGCATAAAACAACAGCTATGGATGTGTGAAATTATTAGTAACTTTATGCTAATCAGGAGAATGTGAAGGATAAATATACAGTTTGAGATGCCACATGTGGCACTGCCAAAAAAGAGCAATAACTAAGCAACATTGCCTACATCACACGAGCGCTTAAATGCCGGCATGCGAAAACACGCAACAGGGAACCATTCCTGCATCTTCAACCATTAAATGCTGGTTTTGATAAGCAGCATGGTCAGGCAAGCTTTAATGATTTGGTCATTTGGATAGGATTAGTCCATTATCAGCAATAAACAAGCTAAAACCATACAGCTGACGGCAGCAGAGCCGTAAAAACTTGATGGGAAGACTTTACGATCTAAAGGTTTTTTTATTTTTATTTTTTTAGGACATGCATAAATCACACACCTTCACACGTTTTACAGACTTCTATTGTTTTAACTAGAGCCATGTACAACTACTTCGGTAACCCAGGGATAGTTCACCCAAACATCATTTACTCACCCTCAGTCCAAACATGTGAATATTATGACACTAGATATTTTACCAAATATCTTATTTTAAGTTATACAGAAGAACCAGTGGCATACAGACTTGGAACAATGTTGGTTACATGAGGGTGAGTAAACACTCACAGAAATATCATTTTTGGAAGCCACCTTGCTAACTACAGAACTGGCTGAATTGACATCCTTCTATAGCAGCATCATATGTCATATGCATACATATGTTTGGACACACTAGATGTGTAAATTGTGTATCATACAAATAGCACCTCAACTCTCAAACAAATCTAAAGTTGGTAGTTACTAAGGTAAAAATTACTAAATATTAAATGCAACAGTTCATTTGTAATTTGATTCAACTACTTTAATTCACACTTTTTAGCATTACATAAATGAGTACATTTATAATCAGCACTTCTTATGCATTGTTCACCATCTTTTTCCATTGGCTCTTTGACATTTTCCATGAATTATACAAAAGGCAATATATATATACTACAATGCCAATTCACTACATTTTGGACAAGAGCCACTATTGAGCCATGGGAGCTTATAGTTCTTTTGCAGCAACACTGCTTGGGGCCGTTTTTTTTAGAAGGTATGTTGTGCCAGACAATTCTCCAGGCCCATGGTTGGAACCACAATGTGGATAGAACTTTAGCACATGAAAAAATGTGTCTGATCAGAAAGACCCAGATTAGAAGCCAAAAATCAGTCTGTGGGAAGTGGAAGAACTCTTGAGTTTGCATCTCACTCCAGGTGAAGCTCATCTCCTCTCATGTACAGCTCCCACATGAAAGTATTAGCAGCTAGCCTGAGGCCATACATGCAGGCTCTGAATGTACTCACAAACTCCTCTCACGCAGCTTCCCTATCATCTTCATTTTCTCTCTCTCTCTCTCACTCTCACTCTCGCTCTCTTTCTCTCTCTCTAGGAGACATATAGACAGTTCTCTTTGTACTGATCTGTAATGGTACTGCTATATTGCTCACAGGGAGTCATACACATTTAAAGTTATTACGGCTGCTGATGATGTGTGTGTGCATGCGTGTATGCCCACACCTCATTTCACAGGAGAGCTTGACTCTTTCACCCCTCCAGCAGATATGAGGTGTGTCATGTTCTAAGAGGCTGTTTTAGGACAGAGAGTGGTTTGTACCCTTGAGAGGCTGCAGTGTTTTCAAACCCTATATTTTCATTGCTATTGCTTTCTCACACTCTTGTTTAACTGATCTTGCGCATTTAATCGGTTCTGTTATGTGTTTTTTCTTTCACACAACACAGGGAGAATGTATGTTCAAAAAATTGAAGATAAAATATTCTCTAATGCTCACCAATGCTGCATTTATTTGATTAAAAAAAAAAAAAAAAAAAAAATATATATATATATATATATATATATATATATATATATATATATACGCTCCATCTTTGTCTTTCTGTCTAAGAGCTACATTTTCTACATTCAGCGGTCAGTGTGGTATGTGTGTGTGTGTTTGAGATGTCTTTAACTGCATTCAGAGTCCCTTCAGAGATCCAGCAACAGTAGAGTGCTGAAGCACACTCGTTCACATTAGTCGTTTGAGGACTTAAAAGTGGCAGAAAAGATTGCGGTCATTTGCAAAGTCCTGTTGCTGTGGAGGGGGTGCAGTTTAGTTTAAAAAGCTTCTCAGTGGGAAACAGGGCTGACAGACCAAAAGCATGAAATTAAAAACGTCCTCAGCAATAACAAACGCAGCTTATAAGAAGATTTGCAGTGTTTACAGTACACTCACATCTAAAAGAACGGCACACATGAATATTTATGAAGTGTTTTCGAAGTCAAGCCATGACTCTTCACACTCAGACATGTGCATGACAAATACAGAAATGATTATCTCACCAGGCTGTGTTAAACTGTCATAGGCATACAGACAGACAGACAAACAACAGCAATAACAGCAATAGCCTGCATTAGGTCTGAAGGAATTGCTGAAAGGGTTATTAAACAACAAATATGCGTCAAATTGGTGAATAAATAAAGAAATATTATTTGCCAGCTGGCCAATAATGTTATTACACTGCACAATGCATGATGATATTTTAAAAATGATATTTAGTTTAAATCTTGCTGATGTAGTGACAGTTATACGACCACATACTGTTAGTTCTCATGTTTTTATGTTGAAATATAATGAAGACCAAAGTCATGAGAGAAATTATTTTTTTCACAGCAAATGCACGTTTGTGAAGTCATTTCACTTTGTATTTGGAGCCAACTGTATGTTTATTTCTTATGATTATGTAGATCGCTGTAGAATCTTCTGAAATCCATTGACAAAACGAAGCATAAGGAGAAAGGAGGCTTGTCGGAGAAGCATAAGCCGTAACTGTGGCAAATAAATATCAAAGAACAGATCATTTATTTAAAACTAACAAGTCCTTGTTCTTTGCTTTGTTTTTTTTAAATAAGAAGATGCAATATTAATATATGCGCCACAGTTTCAACTCAGAAATCATCCGAAATGCACATTTGACAGTAGTTTGAGTTACAGTATGATGCAGATGTAAATTTATGTTCATTATTCTAAAAACCTGATTTTTATATGGTGAAATTAAATTATTCAGTTTGACCGTTTGAGTTTAATTAAAAATAAAATACATTTAATAAAATGAAAATTAACCATTGGTCTTCTATAGTAGCATACATTTAGATTATGATAACCACAGTTAGAAACACTCAGTGCTTTCTATATGGTTTCTAGGTTTTTGTATGAATTTACATTTTGTTTTATACACAATTTCCACTAGAGAAAAACAGACCATCTGCACACAGCCTAAATGTCCCTCATTAGGACAGACCATTTAACATTAGTATAAATTCACAAACACTACAAAAATTAAATACTGTAATTATATCCTATTACTTATTAAATGCATGTCTGCATTAATAATATAATAAAATTCTATATGATTATCCCACATTTCTGCCACATAGCATGGTGCAGTAAGTGTTACTACAGTAAATCCATGGTAAATTAAAAAGCCTTCTGACTGTAACATTGCACAGTGTTTCTTATATTAGTCAGCGCTGTTTTATCTGGCTCTAAACTAATTTAAATCATAGAGTCACTGGTGTTCTTCACTGAATTCAAGTGCTTCACACTGGATCTCATAGCGTTGTTCAGTGGCTGCATGACCGAGCGAGACTTATCAGCGAGTAAAAGCATCTGCTCTAGTAAGCCCCTGCACTGTGCTGAACTTTGAGCCGAGCGGATAAATGGTTTGTGTGGTGCGGTTCAAATGAGAAGCACTGTTTTGTTCTGCCTTTGGTGCATTAACATTATATCAAACATTTCTCGAACTACCCTAAAAGGCAGTAAGGAACATTTATGGCCAGTACATTTTCTCAAATTTACCCACCATTGGGAAATTTTGCAGAAAGTGAATTTTGGACTCTGCCTGAATGTATTCATCCAGAAATAAGTCTCAAGCTCTAAAGGTCGTCTAATCCAGCTCTGGGCCTCCTGATTTCCATAACTACATTCCTCTCATGCAGGATGCTGCCTCAGAGGGAAAGGTTATCCTCGTTAGCCAGATTAAACCTTTAAATGCCCTGCCATGGGCTTAATCGATGGGCCACTTCATTGCTGTGCTGTATTGATCCATGTCATCAGGGGGTCGGCCTCGGCGCAGGGTTATAACCCAGCATGCAGGGATGCTGTCAAGCCCCTCTGGAAACCAAACACCCACACTTCAACACAGGACACAGCATCTGTCTGAGCTTTCCGGGCAAGGGAGGCCGAAAATGTAAAGAGACTGAGTGAGAGATATATGGATAGAGAGAGAGAGAGGCAAAAACCAAACTCAGCAGAAACTCTCACCTTTGGCCGATATGTTGGATGCTGAGATCTTTCCTGCATAGCTGATAAAGCAGGGAAACAAACTACATTGAAGCAGATGTTTCTGTAGCTAGGGATTTAGACTGTCCTATATGCTTTTAAACACAAAAATCCAAGTTTGTAATCTAAAGCAACATATGTTATCAAGAGATCAGCATCTCAGCAGGGGCCTGTACACACAGTTTTCTCTATGCTGCATGTAATCAGAAAACTTTCTCAAATTGACCATTCACAAAGACCTGCCCCTGTTACTACAGGTATGTCCAACAAGCCATGCTGCTCTCATGCCACACATCATGGACACATCACCGACAGACAAGACATAGCAGGTTACTTCTGGTATGGAACAAAGTCTTGTCATTTTTTAAGGAATTCAAAGAATTTTGTGGTTCTTTAATGTTGCAACAAGATCACCGTGGAGCCTCAGTTTAATTTATTGCGCCGAGGTTGAAATGCTGCAAAGTGCTCTTCCGCAACACATTATAGTTATCATGTTTTATCTGCTTAGAAAATTGGCACATTTTATTTTGGGTCACCATACTTTCATCAAAAGTTACTGTAAAACAGTGTCAGTTTTGTTTGACGAATTTTCTCATATTTTTGACAATTACATTTTTCACAGATGAAAAAAAGACGACAATGAAATAGAAACTTGTTTTGGATGACAAAAACTGTGGTGCAAATCTAAAAACATTTTCATCAATTATTAAAAATGAGACAAAAACATGAAGATTAGAGAAATGGATGCTGAAAATTCTCCTTTTCCGTCACAAGGAATAAATCACATTTTAAAATACTGAAATAAAAAGCAGTTATTTTATATTGTAGTAATATAATAACACTATATTACTGTTTTACTGAATTTTTTTTATTACAGTTATCCAGCCTTGGGGGTCATAATACAATTTTTTCAAATACATAAAAAATCTTACCAATCCCAAACTTTCGGAAAATGTAGATGCATATTGAATTTATATTTATATATCTATGCATTTACAAAAAGTGACAGAAAATCTGTCAGTTTCAAATGCACAAACAAACAAAGCTCAGAAGATTAAACATCTGCATTACCTCTAGATAAACCTAACTGCAGCTGGGCTCTTCACACAGCCAGACCCAGACTACATGGGCACTGCAGCGAGGAGGAACCAGGCGGTAAAGAAAAAACTCCACTGATGTGTCATTTTGGTCTTAATCAGAATATAAATGAGAAGGAAGAAGAAGGCTCTTGTGTGTGTGCTCCAGACACCTGCTCGGCTCTTCAGGAGAAAGGGACTGAGGAGGAAATGTAAGGGAATGTGAGCACATTAAATGCTGTGAATGAAGCACTTTTCCTAGCTGAATGGGCTAAAGAGCTCACTTGTGCTCTTTTCCTCTCGCGCTCTCTCACTATCGGTCATTCTCATTCAACATATCTCTCGCCTCTGATAAAAGAACTGCAATATCACAGATCTAATACAGGCATTCAATTACAAAACTCTGAAATTCAACCTCATGCATACAGCTATTACTGGCAGTACCCAAATGAGCATTTAGTTCACTTTAATCTCAACCTCTCTTGCATCACATCTAATATATTAAGAGAATGAACAACAATTACTGAGCACATACATACAGGGTATACACTTAAACCTAATCCATATCTCACAAAACGTGACATCGTAACATTTATTTTTATAATATCACATTATGTAACTAAATACAAGAGAAAAGCATTCAATTTAAGTGGAAGTACTAAATAAATATATAAATAAATAAGAATATTACTCTAAATAATGGATATGAATATGATTTTTATTATTATAAATAAATAAATAATAAATAAACCAAATAAAGTTAACACATGAATAAATAATGACATTGTTTCATGTTCGGAGGTACCAACAGAAAAGAGAGGATCACAAAAGCATCTCAAGAAGTATTTTAATACCCTGCACCATTTACGGTTAGAATAAAGTCAGTACAAAATTTATTGGGAGCTGTAATTGATTTGACTGATGCTCTGATATGCTCAGTCTATTTGTGGAACACTGGTTTGAGCGTTTCTCTTTGGATTTCCATCTCTTCTTTATTGCTTCTATTTGCATTTGTCCTCGTCCTGCCCTTTGACGGTAAATGAGCTGAGCCATGTCCTCGGCCCCAGTGCCTTTAATAAAATCACATTTGCATGAGGAGGGGACTGCAGACACGACCGTGGGGTGGACAGTCGAGCATAGGGAGGGTCAACCAGTCTTCATTTAGCACGCGACTTCAAATAATACAGCCCTTCATCTCACCTCTAACTGTCAGAGGAGGGAATGGGAGAAAGATGCAAAGCAGTACGGTGGAACTGGCATGGATCAGGGCCAGAACATTTGTGTCCACTTAGGAAGTGATTTAGTGTCTCTCGGGCAGTGGTGCTGCTGCAGTAACAGCAAGCGTCCTCACGTGAGCCTCAAACCCTGCAATGCGTACTCTTCCCTGGGCCAAGGGTCATTTATCGTGAAAGCCATTACGGTTATTAAAGTGCTCAGACAGGAAGATTAAACGGCTGCTCATGACTGAGAGCTGGCACAGGAGAAACTGGACTATGGCACAGACGTTAATTGAGACAGAGCAATAGACTATAAGATGGTAAACATGCTCAGTCCCCTACCAACCAATCAAATGCTGCTCTTATTGCCCACCACTTCCAATAAACATCCTAATACAGCCCCGACTCAATTCCATCCTGCTTTGATTCTCAAAAATGCACCATTTGGCTTCATCTTAATTTCATTAAAGCTCAAGTTTACTCATAGGTTGTTTTATTGTTATTATTTGGAGATGGAAAGCAACTCTACAATGTTTCTCATAATGGAGTCTCCCTTAGTGTGCCCATTTCTTATAAACGCCATCGCCCCCCAGACTGACAGATTGCATTGAATTTTGTCATAAATAAAAGCCCTGACAAAGATCCATTACGAAAGGTCATTAAGATTGTGGAAAATGGAGGCCATTTCTCTGAGCAGGGGAGAGAGTGGGCCGGCTCTGAGGACTGAATGAACACTTTGCTTCTAATTTTCCTCAAACAAATTTGAGCTCCAGGGTTTCCTGTCATCCTAACAGAGACCAGAGAGAGTGAAAAATGATTTCGTCTGGTGCTCTGAAGCAGTTCGGCATCAAAAAAGTAAACCGAATCAGGTGTAACATCAAGTAACTGCTCTTTAACTAGTCACCCCTGCTCTAAAGGACCTGATCAAATATGAAGAAATCGAGGATGCCCAACGGACACATTCGAGCACTTCAAAGTCTCAGATGCAACACATCAAAGCATGTGCTTCATAGAGATACACAATTTTACATAAATACTGTGTCACACAAAGAGTCTAACAAAAAAATGCTGAGAGCTCATAGGGGTTTGTAGATTCTAATAAATAGTTGAAAACGAAAAAGGAAAAAATGGTAGAGTGCAGAATGGTTAATAATGTAATGCTTGACTATGGCATGTGAAGCCTTGCAAGTTGTTTTATGCCACTAGACCCCTCAAACGTGACCGTGACAGCATGTCAGCAGAAAACATTTGCAGTGGTGATGAAGTGAAATCAGCAAAAGGATCAAGGATGAGTGGACATGGAAAACTCACATTTCCTTTGGATGAATCTGGCTTTCCACTGATTGTTCCAATAGCTGCATGATCATAAAACCACAAAATGTGATGCGTCTACAAAACAATCTAAAGCTCCATTTAGCAGAAAGACTTTAGAAATCTGAAATAAGTAATTTGTCTAGCAAGCAACAAAAATGGATGTGTAACAATATAACCTACATAATCATTGGGAAGAAGGGGGTGGGAACCGGCGGACAATCAAACAGAAACTTTAATAACAAAATAAACATAAAACAGCGCAACAGCCCCTCGCGGACTGTCACGCACAAATAAAAACCAAACACAAATAAAAGCCCAGGCCTGGTCCTCTCTCCTCCGTCACTGTCGTCGCTCCGGTTTTATACACAATTTCCACTAGAGAAAAACAGACCATCTGCACACAGCCTAAATGTCCCTCATTAGGACAGACCATGCTCTGTTTAACCCCACACCAAAACACATGCTTCACCTGCTCGCTGTTTCTTTTCTCATCCCTTTTCTTTCATCATTTTCTAAACTTCACATTGCCTTTTCTTGTCTGACTTCTTCTCTCCCTATTATTTAGCCTCATAATAGCTGTTGAACATATGTTTAGTGACATAAAACATATTAAGATTCAGTATTTGTGCATGCATCCAAGAGACTAAACACAAAGTGCTTTTCATTCCTCTGACTCCTATTCATATGCATGCAAAATCATGAGACAGGAAACACAAACTCACACAAAGAAGTTTCGCATTTTGCTTTGTTTCCAAGGTTCAAGTTTGGTGAATTTTGCCCAGCAAAACTGTATCAGGTTAAGACGTGACCAACAGAAGAATGACACATCATGCGGCTTCGTAGCTCAGAAGTGTTCTATGCTGCTCCAGGAGAGCCAACGTCCTGCAGAGTTTAGCTTCAACCAGCTGCAACACACTTTCCTGCAAGTTTCTAAGTGAGTCTGAAGACATTGATGCTTTGTTTATGTTTTTGAAAGTCAGTGTGAATTTGTGCTCCATTCCCCCTTTTTCTCTAGTACCTGTGAAGTTCCCCTATTATCAACCCATCCATCAGAACTTAAACTCTCATCCAAAACCTATTGAGCTAGGTATTTCAAGGCTAAGATATGTTGTTTTAAGCACATTCAAAGGTAGGTTCACATGTATCCTTCTCAAAAAAGACAGTCCCAAAATGTCTTGCACTGAGCTCAGTGAAATAAATCCAAGATTGTGAAGAAATGCTAAAAGGCAGCAATAAAAGCTTCAGTGTAATAAAAAATGGATTCATTAATCCAATATTTTTGTATGTCTATAGCATAGAAACATGCTAACAGCAAACTCTCCTGTAATCAACTACACAGTCAAGTTTTCTGAGTTCCTGGAGAGTGTTTCAAATCAGACACTAACAAGTTTCCATTTCCATATCACTGCCTATGTAGTAATAACAAAGAATAGAGCTATTGGGTGGGTGTTTTTGCTGCAGAGATAATGGAAACACACAAAGAGGCTGATGAAACCTCCTGTGAACAGGTCTGCGGGGGGTCTGTGTCTCACACACTGTAAACAGTGAGAGGGGGTCTGTCTCTCAGAGGACGTCTCTGACATAGAGAAAAAGATGCTGATTTGTGGAATGTAAGGGAGGAGACAAATACAACAGCTCAGCACTTTTAGGATCCTGCCTCTGTGTCTCATGTTAGAGACAACAAAACACACACACACACTCGAACAATACAGGCACAAAACAAACACTTACTGTACAGCCACACAGAGCGATACAAACTCAAACATACTCTGGCCATAGTCAGAGGTGCTCTGGAGTGTAATAAGATTTAGTCACAGTGCTGGGTCAGTTTTCAGCCATATTGGGGTCACAGATGTGGTTGTCACCTTAGCCCCTCATCCATAATTCAGCGTCTTAAAATAGTGCCACCTCCTCTGCCCCGCTCTTGAAGGCTTACTGTGGCGAGTGGGGCGGGGCCGAGAGGCGTGGGACTCGATACTAGCGGTGGGGCTCAGGTGTAGCTCATCTCCAATCACTACACCTGGCCTCACTCCTCGTTCCCACGCCTCTCGGCCCCGCCCCACTCGCCACATACCCCCATCGCCCCTCGCAGGCCGGGGGGTACTCCCGAGACTGCGCTCTACTCCCCCCCCCCCCCCTTCCCTCCGGGGGAGACCGCTCACGGGGACCTGCGGGAATCTGGGGGTAGGACAGACGAGGCGAGAGAAAAGGAGATGGAAGGAGGAGCGACAGGGACGAGAGAGGGGAGAGAGAAAAAAAAAAAAAAAAAAAATTCCGGTTCCCAGACGCACTGCTACTTGGCCCTCCACCAGCTGGGTGATCTCCTCCGCGGTGCCTGGCGGTGGCACTGGACGGCCCTCGGCGGACGGCGCGACACGCCCGATGGACGGCGACGGCTCCTCCGATTTTGGGCAGCGGCAGGAGTCCCCCGTTCCCTGCCCCTCCGGATTCCGTCACGGAGGCGGCAGGCTCCGGCCCCCTGGCGAACGGCGCCGACTCCTCCGCTCCCTCATGGACGGCAGCCGCCCCTCCTTGTCGTGGGCGGTCGGCAGCGAGCTCGCCCGTCCCCGGCAACTCGCTCCAGCCCACCGCCTCGAGCGTCCCTGGCGGCACATACCTCGCCTGCTCGAGGACACCGCGGATTCACCACAGCGGCGAGGGATCTTCAGCAGCGCGTCCCTCCTTCTCCCGGGTTTCGGCACCACTGTAATAATAATAACTCCCTAATCATCGGGAAGAAGGAGGCGGGAACCGGCGCACAATCAAAACTCATTTTAATATCCAAAATAAATACAAAACGGCGCACCAGCCCCTCGCGGACGACTGGTGCGCGCAAATAAAAAGCAACCACATAAAATAACGTCCCAGGCCTGGTCCTCTCTCGTCCTTCACGGTCGTCGCTCCAGTTTTATATCCTTCCATCTCCTACGTGGGACTCGATACTAGCGGTGGGGCTCAGGTGTTGTTCATCTCCAATCACTACACCTGGCCTCACTCCTCGTTCCCACGCCTCTCGGCCCCGCCCCACTCGCCACACTTACAAGCCACAATCCGTGTCTCTTCCTCTGTTTCTTCCCTCAACATTGCTTTGCTGTTGTTTTGTCTTTTTTTTCGGACAGTAGCTGTCCATTTTGTTGAGAGCAGTTGGTGTGAAAGGAGGTGTTTGATAGCCAGCAGGACGTTGCGTCTCTCTCCGGCCTACGCAGTCGTTCTGTTTCTTATGCGTGACAAGAACAAAGCAAGGTGACACTTTGACAGCATCCTTCGTTCCGTCTCTTCCATCACACTTGCATTATCACAAAAGAAGGAAAAGAGATATGCATGCAGTCAGCAACCCCTCCCCTCTCTCTGCTCCATCTCCTCTCTCTATCCATCTCTATTTCTCGTCTATCCTGCATGTTTGCGTGTGTTAGGTGTGGAGATAAGGACTCAGAGGCAGGATCATCAGTTCTGATGTAGTGACTCAAAGCCACATCCATCAGGACACAAAGGCCGTCAAGACCCCATAATGGAGAAAAGCTTGACAAATTTGCTAATGAGATTTACAATGTGACCTAGACGGAAATTCCGTTGCATCTACCTGGGATGAGACAGATCTATACAGCTGCAAATGTAGGTGATCATGGGTAGGGTGGTGCAGTGAACAGATCTGGCCTGGAAAGCAAAAGGTTAAACGTCCATGCAATCCTTGAGCTTTAAATGATCTGGAACTAATTCAAATGAGCATTAAACATCACTAAGCACATATTCTTTGTCTGCAATGCGTATTTCTCAGTTGAAATAGATCATAAAAATAAAAATGTATTATTTAAAGAGATCGTTAACCTAACAATGAAAAATTCTGCCATCATTTACTCATCCAAACCTGCATATATTTATTTCTTCTGCAAAACACAAAATCTATTTTGAAGAATGGTTTGTCCAAGACAAAGAACTGTTTTTGTCCATTGAAAGGCAGTGGGTCCAACACTGTCCAATATTGACTTTGATTGTACATGTAAAAACAGTATTTCAATAAATTAGATTTAATCTCTTTAATCTCAGAGTTTCCGAGTTGGGGGCTTGTCAATGAGAAATATGACAGAATTCGATGGATCAATGGATGCAATGTCTGTTGTTGATGTACATTTTTTAGTACTCTACATTTTCTATAAGCAGAGTTAACAAACCCTATTGTATTTTCTCGCCATCTTGTGCCAACTAAACTGACTTGAATGCACCCAACGTCATAATTACAACTTGTCAACTCATAAGTACGAACTTCCCAGGAGGAATTGAATGCAGAATTAGTTTGGTTCACTAGGCTACACAATCATGGGGAAGACTACTGATCTGATAATCATTGGAAGACAATCATTGGCACCCTTCACAAGGAGGGTAAGCCACAAACATTCATGCCGAAGAAGCTGGCTGTTCACAGAGTGAACAGATTTAGATATTAGTACCTAAGGTTTACATATTACATTTTGAGAGGTTACAGCCTCAGTGACAGTTTTTTTCTGAGTTCATGAGTGAGGAAATGATAGCAGAATGATCCTTTTCAGCCAAAACAAACACACAAATTAAAAGCATCTTGTTCAAACACGCCTCAGTGCCATCCTACCTCCGTATTTTACATATTGTATTTTTTCAGGTTTTAGACACAGCCTGAACCTCAGTCTGAACTAACCCTACAATCACTTCCCACACACTGTAGCTAAACTGCCGGAAGATCAGTCACTATTCTGTGAATGTGTGGGGGTTCTCAGGGCTCCCCAGAGCACCAGAAATAGGCTGGTGATTGTGCCTAATATCACCTACTGTACCATGAAATGTCATTTGAGTCAGAGAAAGAAAGAGCGAGAAAGAAAGAGAGAGGGTGCTGGAGCTACAACCTAGCTACTCACACTGCCATTGGAAATTAGTGTCATGTGGGAATGGGACCTACTGGGCCTTGAAAGATAAAATTATATTTCACTTTTTCATACAGTATGTGGTGTTGCCATATCTTTAGTGATCTTCATCAATATGTTAACAGGATAAACAGAAATTCAACTGTAATCACAAACTTATGGGTACATATTTTAAACATCAAATACAGTCAACAAGGGGTAAGAATACTAACTCTACATGATGGATGGATAGAGAGTAAAGTAGAGAGTTCATGTGAGGACAGAGACCGTCAAGGCAGATAAGAGAGAGAAAGACAATCAGAGAGACTGTATACAGAGAGAACAGCTGTAGGGTGACTGCAGAGCTGCAGGGAGACAGGAACAGCCGGAGAGACAGTCAGTGGGACAGAGAGTCATCATCTGAGCAGCTGCAGGGAGTGAGAAGGTCAGAGAGTTACAGAGCAGCCATTTGGGAGACAGACAGAGAAAGTAGCCAGACAAAGACGCGGCCAGGGAGGTGGTGTCGCTACACCTGGGAGACATGAACAGCCCCATGGGTGCCTGAATTTGAATATCAATGTCTTTCCTGATTCACAACAAGGGCAGTGACAGGGGCACTTTCATCTGCAGCGAGTGCGTATTTGCGTGCGTATCATACAGTGCATTAATCACAGCTATGCTCGAGCACCTCCACCAATCCAAACACATCGACCTTGAGGTTACAAGAAAGACATTAGGGCCGTCTATCCTCTCAAACGAGGGGGGAGAAAAAGCTTTCAAGGTAATGAAATTCTGCCATAAGTTTAATAAAAGACTTGTGGGGACAAGCCTGGGTGAAAAAAAAAAAGTCAGGCTAGATTAAATTGGATTTCTTTCTCTCCTACCCCCCCCCCCCATCCTTTCTTTCAAATTAGGCTTAAGTGCATGTGTGGCATATTTCTTCTTTCTTAGGATAACAGCATTACCATCCAGAATGAATAGAATCATTTCCAAACCAATTAACCTCTGACAGAACGGATGAGTGGACAGGAATGAGAGCAAGTGGAGAGAGAGAGTGTGTGCAGAGAGTGAGGATGATGTCTTTGAAGAAGAAAAAATGATAAAAGGGGAAAAGCTTTGCATGAGGGGACAGAGTGAGTTAAAGGTGTCTCTAAGTTAGTAATGGGTCAGGGAATACAGCAAAAGTTAGACTGCGGTGTGAGGTAGAAGGAGGAAGAATATCAAATAACTGCCTACCCCGAGTCAGTTTCCCTCTGCCAGCCACGTGCGCTGCTAGCATTAGTATTTGACATTAGTGTGTGCCCTGCTCATTCTCTATGCTGAGGAGTGTTAGGCATCCAGCTGCTATGGCTCCATTTAGTTAATTAAAGGCTCTATTTAGATCTGCAGCCTGCTGGCTATGAGCATGTCAATCAATAGCAGCTCTGTGGCTCACGCTGGGGCAGAACGACTGATCCTAGACCCCCAGCCCCGATGCGTCTCTCTACTCCAGCCAAAGTCTGGGCTCTCAAAGGCACCAATCTTTAAGTTCAGATACATCAATGACTGCAACTCACCCAGATTCCATATTTCTAATAAAGTAAATGGCATGGAAAGACTATCTTTATTTAAGGCTGGAAGGAGAGAAAGCTGGAAAGAGCATAATCAGTCATCAAGAAAACACAATTTTCAAACTTCCAAGCATTTCATATCATTTTTCCATTTCGTTAAACCCCAGCTGATCTGGAGCACTGTTGCCACACAAGCATTGTGTCAGTTTGAAGATTCTGACATTCAAATCTTCAAATGCCCTTCTGTAAATTACCCACAATCCCTTGCTGGAGTTATTCCAAGCCATTACATTAGGCAGGTCTACGGGCAAATATACTGTAGGTGATCGATAAAACACATTTCTACTAGCAGCCCATAAGTAAAATTAATTAAGCGCCTACTCTCAATTCCAGAGAGAATGATCTTTTATTTTCATTACTCCCTCTCTTTATTTTTCAACCTCCCAGATAATTCCAGTTAGGTGTTAAACATGGGGGTGAAAGTTTGATTGGTTAGCATGTATTGTCAGCCCCTGCTGGCAGATGCTGATACTACATAATTATGTGGGCAAGATGTTGTATTATTATTGTATTTTATAAATATTATTTTTAAATTATATGTGTCACCATGATGGTGTTTTGGCTTTGGTTTATGGACATCCCACTTAATATAATGCAGTTAACATTAACTAACAGAAAACGTAAAAAAAAGAAAAAAAAAGAAGAAACAATATTATTTATATAAAATAGTGTCAAAAAGGGACTTTTGGGAATGTTCTTTTACTGATTTTCAACATAAACTATATTATAATTATATACTATTTTGACTCCTAAAACATGAATTTGACAGACAAATCTTTTTTACATTTTTTCACCAAATATGCTCACAATTAACTCATTGACATATATATATATATTATTTTTTTTTTATTATTATTTTTTTTACAATTGCAACCATTTTAACAGTGTGGACAAAAACAGCAAGCCAAAAATGTCTTCTTTTGTGTTCTGGAGAAGAAAGAATATCATGCAGGTTTGGAACAACATGAGAGTGTGCAAATAACGGCTATTTTCCCTTTCTGCTTCCTTTGACGTCAAAACCTAGGATAGTCACTTGTGGTACCATCAGCTAATCAAAACGTCATTTTCATGCAGAGTGATTAAGCACATGGCATTTATGGCTCAGGTGATTGACTCAAAAGAGTTTCCAGAGCTTAGCTACCATGGCAAAGATGGCATTAGCATTTGGAAAAGGCATTGGAAATTTGCTTTCGGCTTTAACCATATCAACTATTTCCCTTTGAAAGGCAAGAGGATGTTATTGAACTGCCTGATCTCTCTCCAGCCCAGAATTTAAATAAAAATGCACAAAAATCTATGCAGGCAACTACCAGTGACAGGGTGTTTTTGTAAAAAGATTGAAGGCATTCAGAAGGAGCTGCTCTTTTCTTCTCTCTGTATTTAAACAGGTGTATAATAAGGCTGCTCTTGAATTCCAAAGTGGACTGTGGGATTAACTCCTGAGAGTAATACCTCTCCTTGGACAGGTCATATAGCTGTCAGGAGAGGGTCTGTGCTCACATAAGGTACCGCCCATTAAAATGCTAATGTGCAGATGGAGATTTAAAAAAAAAAGAGGGAAAATATAAACACCCCACCTCAGTGCTGTGTCTGCAGTGTTACACAGACTGCCACACACTCATGCATACAGGTCTTCTCCTGCTGACATAATTCAATCAGGGGATTGAATGGATAAGATCGCTTACCCTCTCCATTTCCTGAAGCACTTGATCAGATTAATTGATTGCCCCCCTCCCCTACCCTCCCCAGTCAGCAGCATGATAGCAGGAATCAAGTTTACATTGATGTTTTCTATAAAATGCTTCTTCGATTTTATACTCGTCACAATTCTTTTCTAAAAAAAAAACATAAGAGGAGGAAAAATTAGAACACAGAATGCCTTGGAATAATTGATAAAGTTGAAGGATGACATGGATGGATGGATGTGAGGTAGAATGGATGGAATGGAAACAACCTATTCTTATTCAGAAGAGCCTGTGCTCTGAATCATTAATCAAATGATTTTTAAGTCATTAAAAAGGCTCAAAAATATAAGTTACTGATTTGAAACGGTTTAATGAATCAATCACTGTCTGAATAAAAACACTAACAAATGCAGGCTACTAAAAGAACAGATAATACAACAATTAATATAATAATTATTATAATAATAATTAGTAAACAAATGCGATCAGGATCACAAAATCATTAAATTCTTTAAAGACCTGTTCACACCAAAACAAATGTTCAGCATGAAAATTCTGTCAATTTTATCGCAAATATTATTGACTGGCAAGTTTTCGTCACAGTTAAAGATTAGAACAACTCTCTCTAAAAATGCAGAAGCACAAACAGGTTGATGTTTCTGTTTGTCTAAATAGATTCATTAACAGCTGTTCATTAATATTTAGAATGTTTATCAAAAAAAAAAAATCACACCGAATATTCATCTTGGTGTGAAGCATTACAGCTAGTTCACACTGCCTCATCCAAAAAATCATTTTACTGTGTTAATTTAGTGTTTGTTGAGTCTTGGGAAGCTTGAACATTGTGGCGTGATTTTCCAAAATTGCTGACGCAATCTGACTTAATTGCCAATCGTTGGCATGGCGATTGGCAATTGGCAATTTTATACGCTGTAGAAAAAAAAAGGCTTTTTAATTGCTTTAAAAGGGTTACTTCACCCAAAAATTAAAATAAGTACATGAGTACATCCTAGGTACATCCTTTCTTCTCTCTGATGAATCCAGTCAGAGTAATATTCAAGCCAAGAGGAGACTGGTTTTCCTTTGCTTCCGTTAACAAATGTTTGTTTTCACGAGACTCACTGGCGCATGCGCAACACTGACCTCATACGTCATCCTCCCAGAGCTACTTCTGTGGACAACTGTTGGCGCAAGATAGATTAAAGTGATTATTACGTTTTGAATAAGGTTATTTTTCTTACAAAAATGCATCGATTAACTACAGGAGGCCTTTGTTCAACCCACAGAGCTGTGTGAGACACTCCTTTTTTTATGGATGGGCCCTTTTTATTTAACTTCTTTTGGACTGATGCATGCAACACCCGCTGAGTTCCATTAAACAGCTTGAAAGATCAAAGACAATATTTAATATAACGCCGACTGGATTCGTCAGAAGAAGAAAATCATATAAAATAAATGTATGAACTAATTTTTTATTTTTGCGTGAACTAACCCTTTAAGCTCTTAAACTACATCACCTTTTTATACAACTGGCTTTTAAATGCAAACAACTGTATCCAAAAATATGAGTTTGTTGGAGATCTGCTAGATTCTCATTCCTATCAGTGACCACAACATCAGATTGCTCTCTCTCCTCCTTCTCTCTCTCTCTCTCTCTCTCTCTCTCTCTCGATGGAGATGGAGATCCCTGGGAAACAATTTGAAACACTATAAAATTGATGGACTGTTCTGATAGCAACAGGGCCATATGCAACAGATGTTCAAATACACAGAGAGAAAAAGAGTGAGAGAGACCTCCTGCTTACTCTTATCACTGAACTGCACATGTTTGCAACACATCACGTCAAAGCTTTAACTGCGGAGACAGCATGAGAGAGAATTGTGAGGACTTTCGTAGATTGAAACTAAAAATATCAGTTCTCTACTTCACATCCCTGTGCGTTCAAACACTGCCCTTGACATTTAAACAGCAGCGTCTGTTCTCATACATCACTAGACACATACACCTCCTCCCCGAATACACACATCTGAATGGTCACAATGAGCAAAAGTTTAAAAATCTATGTTTAAAGATGCAAACACACACAGTAATAACAACCCGAAAATGTCTAAACCACCATGTTTACCATAAAGTGAAAAGACTGGAAGGTATGCAGAAGAGGAGAAGGGGAAACACTTTGAAATGCCTGCAAGAATGCACTGCTGCTCCCTGCTGCACAGAGAAGGGGACTGACACTCAACAGAGGAGACAAGACGAATTGAGACTAGATAACTTTTTTACAAATATCATAAACTATTCATTAATAAATGTTATTTAAATATTAAGATTCAAAGAGTTGAGGCACATTTCATTTCACATGGCAAACAAATCTTGCTTTGTCATAAAAAGGTCAAATTATCTAATACTTTAAGAGACTTTTTGACCTTGACATAATGAAGGTCTGCAAGGGCCCCCATCTATATTATACTGTTTTATGTAGTTTTTTTTCTGCATGTTGGTTTCATCCCATGACTTTGAATTTTTTGTCAAATAATAAGAGACAGATAAACAATTTTGTGAAAATATTATATATATTTTGTATTAATAATAATGTAAATTATAATACAAAGATCATGTCAAAGAACTTCAGTCTTTTGCCAAGAATTGCATTCCTTTAATGAGGCTTTTTTTTCTTTATGATATCACAACCGATATTTTTACTTAATGCCC
Organism: Carassius auratus; assembly: GCF_003368295.1. Lineage (NCBI taxonomy): Eukaryota > Metazoa > Chordata > Actinopteri > Cypriniformes > Cyprinidae > Carassius > Carassius auratus. Next base: position 22,859 of record NW_020525283.1, read on the forward strand.
CCCAAAATATATCAAACTGAATTTTAATTCAGAAATTAAAAATGTGCTTACATAAATTTAGGTGTATTAAAGCCACTGTATCTATTAATTGCACTTTTCAGGTATTTTGTAATAAATGAAGGACCCAGGGTGTTGTATCATTGACCCAGTGAGAGATCTGCATGATTAAACCAGGTAGATGAAAACAAGACACATGTGCTGGTTCCACTTACACCTAACATACAACAATATATGCATAATAAAACACTCAAATCAAGTATGACCTCTAAGTGACCTTGTACCGCATATATTACAGGGGTCACCTAGGGCACGGTTTTACTCGTGCATACCTGTATTATATTTACCGAATGAAGTCATGTAAATACTGCGTGTGAAAAGCAGAATCAAATCAATGGCTGCCTGAGAAGGAAAATCAATAAGCATTACAGATGCATTAGATGTGACAGCTACAATTTCATACACCACTTCCTGTCGGCTCCCAGCAATTTCATAACAACACAACGAAAAAGAGACATTATTTTTTCTAAAGCGTAGGAAAATTCATTTTGAAATTTGCTTTTAATAATTCATGCCTAGGCTTTCAGAGTTTTTCAACCTGGAAAAAAAAAGAGAAATACTCATGAAGGATAGTAGTGGTGAGGTTGTTTATTCCAAGTCGTGCTTGTCAGGCACTGTTCTGATTTTTCTAAATTAGTCCACAGACAGCAGGTTAACAGATAATACTACTGCCGACCTTCATGAAATAAACACTATGTCTAACCTGCAGGCACACACAGAGACTCGCAACAGTCCACTATTAGGTCATACACAGCTGTAGTGCAGAGGGGACAGTGAGCTCTGATTGATCAGAGCTCTTTAACTTTTCAAAGCATAATACTCTCTCTCACACACACACACACAAGTATTTATCTCAAGATGGAGATTCAGGTTTTTCTATATATTACTATCCACTAAGGGCAGTTCAAGATTATCGCTGTTTGACTGTATTTGTTTGTTTGTTTGTTTTTTTTGTCAAAATATATACTGGGGAGAGTGCAAGTTCAAGCCACATTTAAATGAATCAAGAATGGTCTACTTCAGGAATTCAATTAAATGCAAATAAATCACCTATGGTTTATTTTGTATGTGAATAGCTATATCTGTAAGTAATGTGCATGGACAGCTGATAAATATATTGCACTGCAAAGAAAATAGAAGCATAACTTATGTTTTTACATACTTTCCATGCGATGCGGTTGCCTTTAGAGTCATGTTCCAGTGCAATGGGAAAGTCACCACGCTCATAGAACTTACGGAAAGCTGTGGGTTTAGCTGGCCTCTCTCTGAAAGCCCCTGCAGCTGGAGGGCCCACCACCTACAAGACACACAGAGAGAGAAAGCCTGTTAGATGCTGTGTCATCAGAGGCATGGCAGGCCTAAAACCATCACAGAAAATTAAATGGTTTTGATCCTCTTTCATCCCAATGTAAATCTGCTCTCTGTCTGATGTCAGAGGAAGCATATCTGCTTTATAGCATCAAACCATCAATTATTCACAATGTCTGCCTCATATAATTCATGTCTAGCAGATCACACAAAGTACATATTAGCAGTATAAATAAACTGATGCATTTACCACAACAAGATGGTGACACGCAAAAAAAAAAAAATGAAATGGGAGTTGTTTATTCAGCAAGACAGTTGAACTCATGAAGGCCCCTATAGTGAGAATGTGGCTGCCCTGGGATTTGCTCCAGGCCTTGACATTAAACTCTGACTTCATCTGAATAAAATCACACAGAGAATAATTAAGTTGGCTTGAAAAAGCCAACTTACTGATCTACTATTTAATCTTATTATTATTATTATTAAGTTGGCTTGAGAGAGCCAACTTACTGAAATCCGTCTTAAACTTATTATTATTCTTCTTTTTCTGAGACTAAAATTTCTGACTGCTACTCCTCCTAGAGCTTTAACTCTACAGACTCCAAACTCGGCCCAGCTCTTCAGACTGATCTCGCCGGGTGTGCTATATCTTTTCTAACTGATTGGACTTACGGTTTTCATAAAAATGAAGATTAAAAATCATAAAAACTCCCATAGACTTACATTGAAAAGCCTCTGCTCATCTGAACATTCCGTGAACTCCAACTGTCAAAAATTCAAATCTAAACACACTGAAGCCCATTAGATTCAATCAGACTTCCCTTCTATGTACTATTACTAACCCATTCAAACTCATTCAAACTCATTCAAACTCATCTATCTATCTATCTATCTATCTATCTATCTATCTATCTATCTATCTATCTATCTATATTCAAACTCATCTATCTATCTATCTATATTCAAACTCATCTATCTATCTATCTATATTCAAACTCATCTATCTATCTATCTATCTATCTTCAAACTCATCTATCTATCTATATTAAAACTAATCTATCTATCAATCTATCTATCTATACTAAAACTAATCTATCTATCCATCTATCATCAAACTCATCTATCTATATTAAACCTAATCTATCTATCTAAATCTATCTTTCTATCTATCTATATTAAAACTAATCTTTCTATCTATCTTATGCTTGTATCTATCTATCTTCTGACTGTATCTATCTATCCATCTACCTATCTATATTAAAACAAATCTATCTATCTATCTATCTATATTAAAACTAATCTATCTCTATCCATCTATATTAAAACTAATCTATCTATCAATCTATCTATCTATATTAAAACTAATCGTATTAAAACTAATCTATCTCTATCCATCTATATTAAAACTAATCTATCTATCAATCTATCTATCTATATTAAAACTAATCGATCTATCCATCTGTCTATCATCAAACTCATCTATCTATATTAAACCTAATCTATCTATCTAAATCTATCTTTCTATCTATCTATATTAAAACTAATCTTTCTATCTATCTCATGGTTGTATCTATCTATCTTCTGACTGTAACTATCTATCCATCTATCTATCTATCTATCTATATTAAAACTAATCTATCTATCTATATTAAAACTAATCTATCTATCTATCCATCTATATTAAAACTAATCTATCTCTATCCATCTATATTAAAACTAATCTATCTATCTATCTATCTATCTATCTATCTATCTATCTATCTATCTATAATCTGTCTGTTTCTAAACTATCTATCTATCTATAATCTGTCTGTTTCTAATCTATCTATCTATCTATCTATCTATCCATCTATCTATCTATCTATCTATCTATCTATCGTCATAGCAACACTCTAGCAACTATCCAAACCAACCTAGAAACCACCCAGGGTATCCTAGCAACCTCATACCAAAATCTTAGAAACCACCCCGGGTACCCTAGCAACCACATAGCAACACCTTAGCAACCACTCAGGGTACCCTAGCAACCGCATAGCAACACCCTAGCAACCATCCCAGATATCCTAGCAACCGCATAGCAACACCTTAGCAACCACTCAGGGTACCCTAGCAACCGCATAGCAACACCCTAGCAACCATCCCAGATACCCTAGCAACCGCATAGCAAGACCTTAGCAACCACTCAGGGTACCTTAGCAACCACATAGCAACACCCTAGCAACCATCCCAGATACCCTAGCAACCGAATAGCAACACCTTAGCAACCACTCAGGGTACCCTAGCAACCGCATAGCAACACCCTAGCAACCATCCCAGATATCCTAGCAACCGCATAGCAACACCTTAGCAACCACTCAGGGTACCCTAGCAACCGCATAGCAACACCCTAGCAACCATCCCAGATACCCTAGCAACCGCATAGCAAGACCTTAGCAACCACTCAGGGTACCCTAGCAACCACATAGCAACACCCTAGCAACCATCCCAGATACCCTAGCAACCGAATAGCAACACCTTAGCAACCACTCAGGGTACCCTAGCAACCGCATAGCAACACCAATAATCAAATATATATATATATTTATAAATAAATATATATAATCAAACTCATCTATCTATAATCAAACTCATCTATCTATCTATCTATCTATCTATCTATCTATCTATCTATCTATCTATCTATCTATCTATCTATATTCAAACTCATCTATCTATCTATATTAAAACTAATCTATCTATCTATCTATCTATCTATCTATCTATCTATCTATCTATCTATCTATCTATCTATCTATCAAACTTATCTATCTATATTAAAACTATATCTATCTATCTATCTATCTATCTATCTATCTATCTATCTATCTATCTATCTATCTATCTATCTATCTATCTATCTATCTATCTATCATCAAACTCATCTATCTATCTATCTATCTATCTATCTATCTATCTATCTATCTATCAAACTCATCTATCTATCTATCTATCTATCTATCTATCTATCTATCTATCTATCTATCTATCTATCTATATTCAAACTCATCTATCTATCTATCTATATTCAAACTCATCTATCTATCTATCTATCTATCTATCTATCTATCTATCTATCTATCTATTCAAACTTATCTATCTATCCTAACAACATGCTAGTCATGCTAAAAATCATGCTAGCAACATGCTAGTCGCATGCTAATCATGCTAAAATCATGCTAGCAACATGCTAATCATGCTAAAATCATGCTAGTCGCATGCTAATCATGCTAAAATCATGCTAAAATCATGCTAGCAACATGCTAATCATGCTAACAACATGCTAGTCGCCTGCTAATCATGCTAAAATCATGCTAACAACATGCTAATCATGCTAAAATCATGCTAGCAACATGCTAGTCGCCTGCTAATCATGCTAAAATCATGCTAGCAACATGCTAATCATGCTAAAATCATGCTAGCAACATGCTAGTCACATGCTAATCATGCTAAAATCATGCTAGCAACATGCTAATCATGCTAAAATCATGCTAGCAACATGCTAGTCGCATGCTAATCATGCTAAAATCATGCTAGCAACATGCTAATCATGCTAAAATCATGCTAGCAACATGCTAGTCGCATGCTAATCATGCTAAAATCATAATAGCAACATGCTAATCATGCTAAAATCATGCTAGCAACATGCTAGTCGCATGCTAGTCATGCTAGAGACATGCTAGCAACATGCTAATCATGCTGAAATCATGCTAGCAACATGCTAGTCGCATGCTAATCATGCTAAAATCATGCTAGCAACATGCTAGTCGCATGCTAATCATGCTAAAATCATGCTAGCAACATGCTAATCATGCTAAAATCATGCTAGCAACATGCTAGTCGCATGCTAATCATGCTAAAATCATGCTAGCAACATGCTAATCATGCTAAAATCATGCTAAAATCATGCTAGCAACATGCTAATCATGCTAAAATCATGCTAGCAACATGCTAATCATGCTAAAATCATGCTAGCAACATGCTAGTCGCATGCTAATCATGCTAAAATCATGCTAGCAACATGCTAATCATGCTAAAATCATGCTAGCAACATGCTAATCATGCTAAAATCATGCTAGCAACATGCTAGTCGCATGCTAGTCATGCTAGAGACATGCTATCAACATGCTAATCATGCTAAAATCATGCTAGCAACATGCTAGTTGCATGCTAATCATGCTAAAATCATGCTAGCAACATGCTAATCGCAATGCTAATCATGCTAAAATCATGCTAGCAACATGCTAGTCGCATGCTAATCATGCTAAAATCATGCTAGCAACATGCTAATCATGCTAAAATCATGCTAGCAACATGCTAGTCGCATGCTAATCATGCTAAAATCCTGTTAGCAACATGCTAGTCGCATGCTAATCATGCTTAAATCATGCTAGCAACATGCTAATCATGCTAAGTACATGCTTGTCACATGGTAGTCACTTGCTTGTAATGCTAGCAATATGTTAATCACTGTCATTTTTATACTTCTTAAACTTTTAAATCTTTTTAAACTTTTAAACTTTTCACATTTTCAAACTTTTCAAACTTTTCAAACTTTTCAAACTTTCTAAACTTTCTAAACTTTTCAAACTTTCTGGTCAGGCTTTCTCAAGCCAACTTAAAGTTTGTCTTGACGAACTTTTTTATCTAGTTATTATTATTATTCTTCTGAGCCAAATTTTAAACACTATCTCCTCCTAGAGCTTTCAAGCTAGAACCACCAAACTCGGGTCAGACCTTCAGACTGGTCTGACTCGGGTTGCTATATCTTTTCTAACTGATTCGGCTTATGGTTTTCGTAAACCAGACTACCAAAACCACCTTAAATCCCATAGACTTTCATTGAGGGGGTACAAACTTTTGAAAAATAAGGCTTATAATATATTTAAGCTGTCTACTACCAGGGCAAACCTTAAAAACTCTCTACTGAGAATACAGCTAAAACCAGCCTAAGCTGATCAGTTGTTTTGGCTAGTCTCCCAAACTGGTTTTTAAGTGGTTTTGACCACTCTCACGCTGGTCTTAGCTGGGTTTTAGCTGGTTTTTACTGAATCCACTGTTTTTAGCTGGTTTTTGCCAGATTCGCATAGAAACATGCTAACAACATGCTAGTTACTCACTAATCAGACTAGAAACATACTTCTAACAAATTTTAAAGTGGTTTTGGCCACTGTCACGCTGGCCTTAGCTGGTCTTAGCTGGTTTTAGGTGGTTTTCTTTACTGAATCAACTGGTTTTAGCTAGATTATCATATAAACATGTTAATACCATGTTAGTAACTTGCTAATCAGACTAGAAACATACTTCTAACATGGTTTAAAGTGGTTTTGGCCACTGTCAAGCTGGCTTTAGCTGGTCTTAGCTGGTTTAAGGTGGTTTTCTTTAATGAATCAACTGGTTTTAGCTAGATTATCATAAAAACATATTAACAACATGTTAGTAATTTGCTAATCAGTCTAGAAACATACTTCTAACATGGTTTAAAGTGGTTTTGGCCACTGTCAAGCTGGCTTTAGCTGGTCTTAGCTGGTTTTAGGTGGTTTTCTTTACTGAATCAACTGGTTTTAGCTAGATTATCATAGAAACATGTTAACAACATGTTAGTAACTTGATAATCAGACTAGAAACATACTTCTAACATGGTTTAAAGTGGTTTTGGCCACTGTCAAGCTGGCTTTAGCTGGTCTTAGCTGGTTTTAGGTGGTTTTCTTTACTGAATCAACTGGTTTTAACTAGATTATCATAGAAACATGTTAATAACATGCAAGTAACTTGCTAATCAGACTAGAAACATACTTCTAACATGGTTTAAAGTGGTTTTGGCCACTGTCAAGCTGGTCTTAGCTGGTTTCTAACTGAATCAACTGGTTTTAGCTCGATTATCATAGAAACATGTTAACAACATGTTAGTAACTTGATAATCATGTCAAAAACATGCTTTTAACATGGTTTTAAAGTAGTTTTGGCCACTGTCACGCTGGTCTTAGCTGGTTTCTAACTGAATCAACTGGTTTTACCTGGATTAGCATAGAAACATGTTAGTCACTTGCTAGCCATGCTAGCCACATGCTAGTCACATGTTAATCATGCTAGCAACATGCTAGTTGTATACTAATCATGCTACAAACATGCTAACGACATGCTAGTCACTTGCTAATCATGTTAATAAAATGCTAGCAACATGAAAATCATGCTAGAGACATGCTAGCCACATGCTAATCATGCTACTAAAATGTTAACAACATGCTAATCATGCTACAAACATGCTACAAACATGCTAATCATGCTAGCAAAATGTTAGCGACATGCTAGCAACATGCTAATCATGCTACAAACATGCTAACAACATGCTAGAGACATGCTAGCCACATGCTAATCATGCTAGAAACATGTTAGCAGCATGCTAATCATGCTACAAACATGCTAGCAACATGCTAATCATGCTAGCAAAATGTTAGCGACATGTTAGCAACATGCTAATCATGCTAGAAACATGCTAACAACATGCTAGAGACATGCTAGCCACATGCTAATCATACTAGAAACATGTTAGAAACATGCTAATCATGCTACAAACATGCTAGCAACAAGCTAATTATGCTAGCAAAATGTTAGCGACATGCTAGCAACATGCTAATCATGCTAGAAACATGCTAACAACATGCTAGCAACATGCTAATCATGCTAGAAAAATGCTAACAACATGCTAGAGACATGCTAGCCACATGCTAATCATGCTAGAAACATGTTAGCAACATGCTAATCATGCTAGTAACATGCTAGCAACATGCTAATCATGCTAGCAAAATGTTAGCGACATGCTAGCAACATGCTAATCATGCTAGAAACATGCTAGAGACATGCTAGCCACATGCTAATCATGCTAGAAACATGCTAACAACATGCTAATCATGCTAGAAACATGCTAGCAACATGCTAATCATGCTACAAACATGCTAGCAACATGCTAATCATGCTAGCAAAATGTTAGCGACATGCTAGCAACATGCTAATCATGCTAGAAACATGCTAACAACATGCTAGAGACATGCTAGCCACATGCTAATCATGCTAGAAACATGCTAGCAACATGCTAATCATGCGAGCAAAATGTTAGTTACATGCTAACAACATGCTAATCATGCTACAAAAATGATAGCAACATGCTAGCAACATGCTAATCATGCTAGCAAAATGTTAGTTACATGCTAACAACATGCTAATCATGCTACAAAAATGCTAGCAACATGCTAGCAACATGCTAATCATACTAGTAACATGTTAGCAAAATGCTAATAATGCTACAAACATGCTAGCAACATGCTAGCAACATGCTAATCATGCTACAACATATTAGTAACATGCTAATCATGCTAACAAAATGCTACCGAAATGTTAACAACGTGCTAATCATTCTACAAACATGCTAGTGGAATGCTAGCAACATGCTAATCATGCTAGAAACATGCTAGTCACATGCTAGAAACATGCTAGCAAAATGCTAATCATGCTAAAATCATGCTCTCAACATGCTAGAAACATGTTAAAAACTTTGCTAATCATGCTAACGACATGGTAGTCACTTGCTTATAATGCTAGTAATATGTTAATCACTTTCTTTTTTAAACTTCTTAACTTTTCAAACTTTTACATTTTTAAAACTTTTTAAGCTTTTCAAACTTTCTACATTTTTCTAACTTTCTGGCCAGGCTTTTTCAAGCCAACTTAAAGTTTGAAAACAAACTTTACTATCTAGTTATTATTATTATTATTATTATTCTTCTGAGCCAAATTTTAAACACTATCTCCTCCTAGAGCTTTCAAGCTAGAACCACCAAACTCGGGTCAGACCTTCAGACTGGTCTGACTCGGGTTGCTATATCTTTTCTAACTGATTCGGCTTATGGTTTTCGTAAACCAGACTACCAAAACCACCTTAAATCCCATAGACTTTCATTACGGGGGTACAAACTTTTGAAAAATAAGGCTTATAATATATTTAAGCTGTCTACTACCAGGGCAAACCTTAAAAACTCTCTACTGAGAATACAGCTAAAACCAGCCTAAGCTGATCAGTTGTTTTGGCTAGTCTCCCAAACTGGTTTTTAAGTGGTTTTGACCACTCTCACGCTGGTCTTAGCTGGGTTTTAGCTGGTTTTTACTGAATCCACTGTTTTTAGCTGGTTTTTGCCAGATTCGCATAGAAACATGCTAACAACATGCTAGTTACTCACTAATCAGACTAGAAACATACTTCTAACAAGTTTTAAAGTGGTTTTGGCCACTGTCACGCTGGCCTTAGCTGGTCTTAGCTGGTTTTAGGTGGTTTTCTTTACTGAATCAACTGGTTTTAGCTAGATTATCATATAAACATGTTAATACCATGTTAGTAACTTGCTAATCAGACTAGAAACATACTTCTAACATGGTTTAAAGTGGTTTTGGCCACTGTCAAGCTGGCTTTAGCTGGTCTTAGCTGGTTTAAGGTGGTTTTCTTTAATGAATCAACTGGTTTTAGCTAGATTATCATAAAAACATATTAACAACATGTTAGTAATTTGCTAATCAGTCTAGAAACATACTTCTAACATGGTTTAAAGTGGTTTTGGCCACTGTCAAGCTGGCTTTAGCTGGTCTTAGCTGGTTTTAGGTGGTTTTCTTTACTGAATCAACTGGTTTTAGCTAGATTATCATAGAAACATGTTAACAACATGTTAGTAACTTGATAATCAGACTAGAAACATACTTCTAACATGGTTTAAAGTGGTTTTGGCCACTGTCAAGCTGGCTTTAGCTGGTCTTAGCTGGTTTTAGGTGGTTTTCTTTACTGAATCAACTGGTTTTAACTAGATTATCATAGAAACATGTTAATAACATGCAAGTTACTTGCTAATCAGACTAGAAACATACTTCTAACATGGTTTAAAGTGGTTTTGGCCACTGTCAAGCTGGTCTTAGCTGGTTTCTAACTGAATCAACTGGTTTTAGCTCGATTATCATAGAAACATGTTAACAACATGTTAGTAACTTGATAATCATGTCAAAAACATGCTTTTAACATGGTTTTAAAGTAGTTTTGGCCACTGTCACGCTGGTCTTAGCTGGTTTCTAACTGAATCAACTGGTTTTACCTGGATTAGCATAGAAACATGTTAGTCACTTGCTAGCCATGCTAGCCACATGCTAGTCACATGTTAATCATGCTAGCAACATGCTAGTTGTATACTAATCATGCTACAAACATGCTAACGACATGCTAGTCACTTGCTAATCATGTTAATAAAAGGCTAGCAACATGAAAATCATGCTAGAGACATGCTAGCCACATGCTAATCATGCTACTAAAATGTTAACAACATGCTAATCATGCTACAAACATGCTAATCATGCTAGCAAAATGTTAGCGACATGCTAGCAACATGCTAATCATGCTACAAACATGCTAACAACATGCTAGAGACATGCTAGCCACATGCTAATCATGCTAGAAACATGTTAGCAGCATGCTAATCATGCTACAAACATGCTAGCAACATGCTAATCATGCTAGCAAAATGTTAGCGACATGCTAGCAACATGCTAATCATGCTAGAAACATGCTAACAACATGCTAGAGACATGCTAGCCACATGCTAATCATACTAGAAACATGTTAGAAACATGCTAATCATGCTACAAACATGCTAGCAACAAGCTAATTATGCTAGCAAAATGTTAGCGACATGCTAGCAACATGCTAATCATGCTAGAAACATGCTAACAACATGCTAGCAACATGCTAATCATGCTAGAAAAATGCTAACAACATGCTAGAGACATGCTAGCCACATGCTAATCATGCTAGAAACATGTTAGCAACATGCTAATCATGCTAGCAACATGCTAATCATGCTAGCAAAATGTTAGCGACATGCTAGCAACATGTTAATCATGCTAGAAACATGCTAGAGACATGCTAGCCACATGCTAATCATGCTAGAAACATGCTAACAACATGCTAATCATGCTAGAAACATGCTAGCAACATGCTAATCATGCTACAAACATGCTAGCAACATGCTAATCATGCTAGCAAAATGTTAGCGACATGCTAGCAACATGCTAATCATGCTAGAAATATGCTAGCAACATGCTAATCATGCGAGCAAAATGTTAGTTACATGCTAACAACATGCTAATCATGCTACAAAAATGATAGCAACATGCTAGCAACATGCTAATCATGCTAGCAAAATGTTAGTTACATGCTAACAACATGCTAATCATGCTACAAAAATGCTAGCAACATGCTAGCAACATGCTAATCATACTAGTAACATGTTAGCAACATGCTAGCAAGTGCTACAAACATGCTAGCAACATGCTAGCAACATGCTAATCATGCTACAAACATATTAGTAACATGCTAATCATGCTAACAAAATGCTACCGAAATGTTAACAACGTGCTAATCATTCTACAAACATGCTAGTGGAATGCTAGCAACATGCTAATCATGCTAGAAACATGCTAGTCACATGCTAGAAACATGCTAGCAAAATGCTAATCATGCTAAAATCATGCTCTCAACATGCTAGAAACATGTTAAAAACTTTGCTAATCATGCTAACGACATGGTAGTCACTTGCTTATAATGCTAGTAATATGTTAATCACTTTCTTTTTTAAACTTCTTAACTTTTCAAACTTTTACATTTTTAAAACTTTTTAAGCTTTTCAAACTTTCTACATTTTTCTAACTTTCTGGCCAGGCTTTTTCAAGCCAACTTAAAGTTTGAAAACAAACTTTACTATCTAGTTCAGACATGCTATTCTGCTTAATTGCTATGGTTGTTCAAATGTAAATTAATGCATAAAGCTAATGGTTAACAAAATAACTATGCTAATGTATTATATAAGAAACATGCTCTAGTCTTGGCACATTAATACATACAAATCTCAATAAATTAGAATGTCGTGGAAAAGTTCATTTCAATAATTCAACTCATATTGTGAAACTTGTTTATTAAATAAATTCAATGCACACAGAGTGAAGTACTTTAAGTCTTTGGCTCTTTTATTTGTGATGATTTTGGCTCAAATTTAACAAAAACCCACCAATTCAACAAATTAGAATATGGTGACATGCCAATCAGCAAATCAACTCAAAACACCTGCAAAGGTTTCCTGAGACTTCAAAATGGTCTCTCAGTTTGGTTCACTAGGCTACACAATCATGGGGAAGACTGCTGATCTGAAAGTTGTCCAGAAGATAATCATTGACACACTTTACGAGGAGGGTAAGCCACAAAGTCAAGTCAAGTCTGCTTGACAAGTCTTATTGTCAATTCTTCCGCATGTACAGTAGATACATACAGAGAATCGAAATTGTGTAACTCTCAGACCCCCGGTGCATACAGATAACATTAACAGTAGAGCCTAAAAATCTAGATCAAATATAAAATGTAGATACAACTATACAATAAGGGAATGTAAAAAAGACATATAATAAAATTAAAAATCAAGTTAAATAAAGCAGAGCAAGGCACATGGCAGATATAGTGCAAATCTGTGAAGTGAACAAACAGTGCAGATAAAAGATATTTAGTGCAAAAAGAAGATTATTCAGTCTGATTAAATTGACGAAGGGCTCAAGAGCAGTTATTTTATTTAACTGACTGATGATTTGGTAGAATGATGCCAGTTCCATGGTGAATGAGGTAGTGAGCAGACCAATGCTGCCCAAAGTGACTGGTGCATGTAATCATATGTCAGTGGGGGTGGGGGGTGTGGAAGATCCTGGGGATGGGGGATGTGAGATCTGGGGGGGGGGGGGGGGTTTCATAGTTCAGTGGTGCCTGGGGCAGAAGAGGGACGGGGGGCAAGTTCGGGAGCGAGTTCAGCTTCCTGACAGCCTGGTGAATGAAGCTGTCCTTCAGTCCTGTCCTTCTTCCCTGATGGCAGCACACTGAAAAAGCTGTGTGATGGGTGTTTGGGATAACGTGTAATGCAGAGGGCTTTGCTGGTGAGACCAATAAATATCCTGCAAATATCCTTCCATAAATATCCTGCAGGGAGGGGAGAGAGACAACAATGATCTTCTCAGCTGCTCTCACTATGCGTTGCAGAGTCTTTCGGCAGGACGCGTTGCAGGCACAGTTATGCAGCTCACCATTGATGCTTTCAATGGTGCCTCTGTAGAAGGTGTACATGATAGAGCATGGGGCTCTGGCTCTTCTCAGTTTGCGAAGGAAGTAAAGACGCTGCTGTGATTTCTTGGCCAGTGCTGCGCTGTTGTCGGTCCAGGAGAGTTCCTCTGTGATGTGCACACCCAGGAACTTGGAGCTGCTCACTTTCTCCACAGTCGCACTGTTGATGGTCAGAGGAACGTTTTGAGTATGTGCTCTCCTGAAGTCTACAACAATCTCCTTAGTCTTCTCCACGTTCAGAGAGAGATTGTTTCACTGCACCATCCGGCCAGGCCACTCACCTCGCTCCTGTAGTTTGTCTCATCTTTGTTTCTAATGAGACCCACCACAGTCGTGTCATCCGCAAACTTCATGAAGAGGTTGGAGTTGTGTGACGGTGTGCAGTCATGCGTCAGTAGAGTGAAGAGGAGGGGGCACAACACACAACCTTGGGGGCCCTAGTATTCAGTTTGATGGTGCTGGATATGTTGCTGCCAACCCGTACTGCTTGGGGTCTTCCAGACATTCATTGACAAAGAAGCTGGCTTTTCACAGAGTGCTGTATCCAAGCATGTTAACAGAAAGTTGAGTGGAAGGAAAAAGTGTGTAAGAAAAAGATGCAACCAACCAAGAGAACTACAGCCTTATAAAGATTGACAAGCAAAACCAATTCAATAATTTGAGTAAACTTCACAAGGAATGGACCGAGGCTGGGGTCAAGGCATACAGAGCCACCAAACACAGACGTGTCAAGGAATTAGCCTAACTAAAGACAATGTCAGAGGCATCTTACCTGGTCTAAGGAGAAGAATAACTACACTGTTGCCCAGTGGTCCTAAGTCCTCTTTTCAGATGATGGCAAGCTTTGTATTTTATTTGGTAACCAAGGTCCTAGAGTCTGGAGGAAGGGTGGAGAAGCTCATAGCCCAAGTTGCTTGAAGTCCAGTGTTACGTTTCCACAGTTTGTGATGATTTGGGGTGCAATGTAATCTGCTGGTGTTGGTCCATTGTGTTTTAATTTTGTAAACCAAAGTCACTGCAACTGTTTACCAACATTTTTTGGGCAATTCATGCTTCCTTCTGCTGACCAGCTTTTTGAAGATGTTGATTTCATTTTCCAGCAGGAATTTGCACCTGCGCACACTGACAAAAGCACCAAAAGTTGGTTAAATGACCATGGTGTTTGTGTGCTTGACTGAACAGCAAACTCACCAGACCTGAACCCCACAGAGAATCTATGGGGTATTGTCAAGAGGAAAATGAGAATCAAGAGACCAAAAAAATGCAGATGAGCCGAAGGCCACTTTCAAAGAAACCTGGGCTTCCATACCACCTCAGCAGTGCCACAAACTGATCACCTCCATGCCATGCCAAATTGAGGAAGTAATTAAAGCAAAAGGAGCCCCAACCAAGTATTGAGTACATGTACAGTAAATAAACATACTTACTTTAAAATCCAGACAGTTTTTTTCTAGAAAGACAAAAACGTTCAGGTGGAGAAAAAAAGCTTTTTCTTTACCTTGACATGTTTCGACTGCAACCTGCAGTCTTCCTCAGAATCCTCATCTGACAGCTGTGACGTGTCGTTTATCAGCTGTTATTTTCTGGGTGTGGCCAACCCGGCGGACATGACATGGATTTTAATCATTGAGAAGACAAAAGGAAAATCTTTGAACTATATACTTACTTGTATTGGTCTTATAAAGTATTCTAATTTGTTGAGAAATGTAAATGTGAGCCAAAACCATCACAATTAAAAGAATACTTTATACCAT
The DNA here is from genome assembly GCF_003368295.1 of Carassius auratus. Classification (NCBI taxonomy): domain Eukaryota; kingdom Metazoa; phylum Chordata; class Actinopteri; order Cypriniformes; family Cyprinidae; genus Carassius; species Carassius auratus. The sequence continues at coordinate 38,201 of NW_020525283.1, forward strand.
GGTCTGTCTGAATACTCGATTCTGATTGGCTGGCAAGTATGCATTAAAACCATTTAATGCACAAGGTAGTTCCAAGTCAATTTAATCGCCGTTCTACATTAATGCACTGCTTTCATTGACACACATAAACACACACACCACTCGCACACACACAGAGAGAGAGAGAGATCTCGGAGATCACGCTGTGCAGTGTGCACACACAAAAACATCTGAGTAGAAAAACTTATTGTCACACTTCCCAGTGACTTTTCTTAATAGAATAGCTTAGAAACTGGATCACTGCATTAATCCCTTTAGCAAAGAGTGTCACAATCTCCAGTCAGCAGTCCAACCACTATCCTCGGTCACAAGCTTAGTCCACTTGAAACAACATTCCAAGTCTGGCATAAAAAGCTATCACTCTTCACTTCTCCCTTGGCCGGCCTCGTTGTTCCTAAGGACTTAAGGCAGGCATACAGAGTGCGATTTTTGCTGTCGTACGAGCTCGCAGATTATTACTTTTTTCTTGGGAAAAACAATTGCAGATGCTCGCATGGTCGTGGCTCGTACCCTGTGTGAGAATAATTATGAAAACATTACGAGCACCACCCGACCTCCCGATAATTTTTTAACATGTAAAAATAATTGGACACTGTCAGTTTAAATTCGTGGTGTATGCGTGGTTGAACTAGATGATTTTGCACTCTATCTGAAGACGACCAATCAGAAGATGACAAAACTGATATAATATATCTAATATATATATTAGTCTATAATTTCACTATAAAGTGCCTTAGTGGCTTTACAATTTCCAAAATAAAAATGTGAGATTTTCTGCTAAAATTCATATTTGTTTTTATTAAGGAGGCTGTAGGGAGTTACAAATGCACATTGGTAAAGCTCCTGCATCTTTTATAAAATAACTGCAAGCAGACAGTTTTCGAGTAAACCACAAAATATGTCCATCCTGTCATGGCCAAATTCAAAGTAGAGTATATACATTTGCATTACATAATGATAAAAAAATATATAAAGATTTGCAGAAAGATAATTTGTACCTTTGTCAACAATACATTTTACTTGGTGGGAAAAGTGTTTTGAAAATGTGAAATTACGGCAACATATTTTTATCCCTACAAAATATGTGAAAGTTGCACTTTCTTTTCTTAATAAAATCAAACGACAAAGATATCTGGTCAAACTTTCAATGAATACTAACTGGCCCTCATTTCTTTATAAAGAAATCACATGAAAGGTTTTGATTTTTGTCCTTGTCGCAGAATACTTAAAAGTACATTAAAAATGATTTATATGGCAGCAGAATGTTTACAGATGTTTTTACACCTGTGATGGATGGGCAGGAAGTAAATGTGCTCCACATGATGGTCAAGTGAGCACTTCCTGTGAGTGAAGGAAGATGATGACAGCAGAGTCCATTCTACCTGCAGTTAAACTGAGAACACACACTCATCTGGGGAGTAAGCTGTGAGTCCTCAGCCATCCCTTTCTATGAAAGCGGTTTCAATCACTGGAAACTGCTCTACCTCAGAGAGAGAAAGAGAGAAGCTCATTAATCCTCTGACTGACTTCGCATTGGAGATGGTGTGATTCCATGAAGGTGATCAATCACCTGCCCAAGCTGAGGCCACATCTCTCAGGCTCTCTCTGAGCTCCTAAACTGCTTCTGAGAGCCTCTGATGGATTCATGGTGAGGGGCTGCAGCTCTCCGCTCAGCCAGGTGAAACCCACATTAACATTTCCACTGTTCTCTCTCGCCTCCTATTCTCACAGGACACATTCCCCTGACAATATCATTCAATTTCTGATAGTGTGTGTATGTGTGTGTGTGTGTGTTTGGCTGGTGACTCACCAGGTTTAGCAGAAAAAACAGAGGCTGCTTTGATAAGGTCAGACTTCACACAACCGTTGCAGGCAACTAAATTACCTCCCTTTATTCATGGAGCATTCACCTCCACAAGCATACTCACTGATCCACCCACTATTATACACACACAACCTAAAGGAAGAGTCAACCAGCGCCAAACTATCAGACAATGTGATGGCTCATCTGCCTATCCATCTATCTGAAATGAGTAGTACAATTCACTGTAGATGCAAATTGAGAAATATGAGCGTAAGCTGCTTGATATGGTATCAATATCCATAAAACTTTTTCTCTCATTTTGCAACCTTATCTCTTTCATAACGATACAAATTATATGAGACAGACATTATATAACGTTTACACTGAAAGTGTGAGAATTTAATTGAGAACAACAGCCTTCTGTGATGGTGATAAAACTCTGAAATAACACCAGTGTCTGATTTATTCGATAAGGATGGATTTTCTTCAGTGACATGCTAAACATCCACTACGGTTCAAAAATGTGGGGTCTGTGAGGTATTTAAAAAAAGAAAAAGAAATTAATACTTTTATTATATGTGTATTTAATGTTACAGAAACATATTTTCAAATACTTGGTTCCTTTTTAATTTATTTATCAAAGAAACCTGAAAAAAATGTGTTATGGTTTCTACAAAAAAAATATTAAGCACACTTAATTCAACATTTGTAATAAGAATATTAGACTGATTTCTGAAAGATCATGTGACACTAAAGACTTGAGTAATTGCTGCTGAGAATTCAGCTTTATAAATGAAAATGGTATTAATTGTATTAATATTTCACAATATTATTCCTTTTACAGTATTTTTGATCAAATAAATGCAGCATTGGTGAGCTGAGACATCTTTCAAGAACATAAAATCATACCAACCCCCAAATTTTAAAAGGTAGTATAGTTTTAAAGTTAAATAACACAGATTTATTTGTTGTTTGTTAAAGAAATACAGCAATTTAGATGTGTTCTAATTTCATTAAACCTATCAATTCTATCATTTGTGTTAGAAAAATCTGACATTTGAAATATTCTCCTTGTCTTTCCTTTTCCTGATTTAACACTCCTCCCCGCCAGTAGCCTGCTGAATGCTAGTGAGTGTGTTGTCCCTGTGAGGAGACAGAGCTCATCTGAGTCACTCCTGATTCTGATGAAAAATGACAACAAACCAGCAAAGACGCCAACGCTCACTGTGGAGAACAAAAGCGAATGAGGGATGAAACGAACATCATGTATTCAATTATAAGAAAAGCCAAAGAAAGAAAGCTTGAAAATGGTCACACAATGCTGATTTTCTTCAGACAGTCACTCTAATCTTGTACAAAACCTAAATAAATGCATTTTGACTTCAGCTTGGTTCAGTAAAGCAGCATACTGTACAACAAGGCAACCAGCTTAAAACCCTTAATTTAGCTGATCATACAGTACATAAAGATCAAAAACATTCCCACAGCTCCAAGAATACACAAATACAAGAAAGCAAGGTCGTGGCAAAAATATCCTCCTTCAACAACCCTGATCTGCATTTTCTAGCTTTCCTATTAAAACTCTCCTGCATAATCTTATAATCCTATAAGAATCACCTTCAGTCAGTGACACCACAAACCTTCACAGAAAATAAAGATGTTGTTTTAATAGTCTTAATCTAAACCTGGATGAGCCATGTGCGGTAGGAAAAGTGATAAAACATTTTAATAATCCATCTGTCATTCCAATTTGTATCAGAAAAAGTATTTTCCATACGCTTAACACTTCTATGCATCCGCACAAGAAATTAACAAAGACTCAAGGCAAAAATACCACTGTAAGTGATAATGTTGTCCAAGACATTTCAAAATAGTGCTGCTATGTCGTTAAAGAATGTCTGTAGATCTTCGTGTTACACACGCACACACACACACACACACATCTGGTCACCAGTGATGAGTCTTACCACACTTTACATTTACTGCCATGATCAGTAATCAGACCTGCATCTATTCAGGACTGTGCAGACCAATTTAACAGCTCTAAAGAGTAACACCCATGATTGCAAAATATCAGACACATTCCATCAGCATACTCCCTGCAATCTACAAAGAGACATATGTACATCTCTAAGAGTGTGTATGTATATAGATGTAAGATGAGTGATTTTTTTACTGTTGGTCAGCAGTTCTGTTCAGAATATTGATGCATTATCTGCTGTCAGGAGATCCATGCTATGCTGCCAGCATCTAGACATTTTAAATTAGAAAATTAAAGTTGTAATTAATCATACTCCCTGTTTTGCTTCTAGTGTCTTTGGAAGAAAAATGTTCTTATATTGGAACACCATCAGATTTTCAGGCCAGAGCTGTGTTCATCATCACAATAAGCTTGTCATCCTCAGCAGAGATTACAAGATGTGGTGTCTTTTGGCTGACAAACATTGAGGCAACATTCCACTGCTGATTTCAAGCTTAACAGGCACCACAATGGTTCATCAAATGATGAAAAATAACACATCTGATTATGTGTGTATTAATTTAGATGGAACATTCACACAGAAAACCGCTGCCTTGTTTCCCATTCAGTAGTGATAAAACTAGCTATGCTCACACACATGGAAGCCCTTGCTGAGAACCAGGACATATCTAAAGCAGTTGAGTAAGATTTCATTTACATTCTCTGAACCCAATCAAAAATAATAAACAGAAATCACTTGTCATTAATGATTATTGCAATTCATTTTTTGACATTGACACATGATGTTATAGTAGTTTAACTTTCTAGTTTAACTTTTAGTTTTAGTATAAATTTGTCACCACAATTTGGTCATCTATAATTACATGAAAATATGATTACCGGTATATTCTTTAGACAACTGTTTCACATCATTAAAAAAGAGCTAGAGCTAGCCTGTTCATTCTAGTCTATTGTTAATTCAACCAGACCGCGGATAGCTTGAGTAATCAGAATAATTAATTGAGGACCAACAACTGAAAAAGCCTAATCATCAAATCTACTGTATCTGCAATTGCTTTAGAACTAGCCTTTGTGATTAACACATCAGGGACATTTTCTCAGGAGATAATTGGAAGCAATTCCTTCTCCTAAAAAAAAAAAAAAAAAACACTAAATGACAAAAAAATCAAACATGATATCAAATCATGTTTCACGCATCACATTTCTCTAAAGTAACCCTGAAGTAAAAGTAACAGTGACTACTGTCTAAAGTGATAAATGCGAGCAGATAAAAGAAAATCATAGAATACCAAAGAGAATGTGACTAAACTAAACTAAACTAATTTCACTCTCTTCAAACAGAGAGCTAACTCTTCTGGCACATTTTGCATTGGCATAAGAAAGAAAACTAAAGAGAAAGGACACCTAGTATACAGATTATCAGGAGTCCCCTCAGGTTTTGAAAGGCAACTGTCCTCTTTAGTAAAAGAGGAACCAAACAGTTAAGTGAGCATGCAACAGAACCCTTGCCTACTCTGAAAAAAAAATTCACAATTCCTAATCAAAGCTGACAATATTATAATAGAGAAGAGGGACGTTCACATAGAAATATACACAAAGACTGCTCTTCAGAAGAGAAAGCCTGCACTGCAGTTGTGTTCAAAGTCTGAAAGATAAAACATGTTAAAAGATTCAAAGAAACAAAAACATTAAGTGAAAGGTTAGAAATAAAAAGTATTCATTCAAAGAAAAGAGATTAAGAAATAAAAGTTGTTTTTCTATTTCTTTTCTTTTTTTCTTGGCTGCCTTGTAAAGTAGTTTCCACTAAGTTACTTTAAAAAAAACATTTTTCAAAATAATATATATTTTATCTTGAAAATAAATAATTGAAAAATTAGAAAAACATAAATCTCACACACTTCTCAAGTTATAATCACCATAAAATATATGTGGAATACAAGGTTTTTAAGAAAGTAATACTTTTATTCATCAAGGATGTTCTGAATCTTATTTCAAATAAATGCTGTTCTTCGAATTCTCTATCAGATAATCCAAGAAAAAATGTATTATGGCCCACAAATGGGTGGAACCTTGCTGGGTACTCTCCTGCTTTCAAACTAATGTAGTGCAGTTGTTGTAGTTGGCTGGAAACCAGGAGCACCCTCCAGTAAGGCACTTAACCTAAGGTTGCTCCTCAAGGACTGTCCCTGTAATAAGTGAACTGTAAGTCAATTTGGACAAAACCGTAGGTCACAAGCATCGATTAAAGAAATCAAATCAACTAACAGCCTTAGGAGTAATCACAATGCATCACATTACATCCTCTTGTTATTTGTTTAACAAGTCTCTGTAGCTGATCAAATTCATTCAGCACTCCCAATAGCCCATCCATTCCAAAAGGTCAGGTCAACATAATGGCGATGTACTTCTTAAAGATTTTTTTTAAATGAAGAACGAAAGGACATTGTGGAGCATACTGGCATGACGTGACTTTTCTAGGGTGTATTGATTTCCTCCCAACAGTGTTTTTTTGTGCTAAAAGTATGTGGGCGGTCACAAGGCCTTGAGCTAAATAACAGTCCATGACACCTGGTCCATCCTATGCCTGTGACTGTGACCCTGAATCGGATCCAAGGGCACTCTCTGTTTTAATGTAATCTTGAAACGAGTTCACCGGCTGCTAAACCTTCACATAACCATCTTCAGGTTTCGACATGCTCGTCTCACTCAAACTTTGCATTTTCTTTTGCTCATGATTGTTTTATTAGCTTTTCACTCATATTTGCTTTCGAACCTATATATATTTTCTAATTTTTATACTGAAAAGGTAATATTGATGTTTTCCCTTCCTGCCAAACGGTTGTAAGTCATCTTATCTCCAGAACGGCTAGCATATGTTGCATATTGATTGTCTTTTGTCTGCCATGCTCTAACCGCTATTGACAAACACATCCAATCACACTTTCCTGAGCCTGCTGTCCATAAAGACACAGAATCGAATCCCAATCATGGGTCACAGATGCTATCTAACAGATTTATCTGAATCGTGCTCTAACTCTCACTTCATTTCCTTTTCTGTCACTATCACTCATATCAGCCTCATCTTGGGCATCACAGTCACTCTCACTGAGACACCAAACCTGTTGAAAACTCATATTTATCTACGATTGTAATTTTACTTATACAAAGCCCATATAATTAGAAGGCAGAAGCTATGTATTTTTGGAAACACAAGCTGTTTCTGCTGTTACTAAAAGCACTAAAAATGCATCAGGAAACAATGAGAACAAGAGGTGAACAATGATGGACAGCAAGGATTTTACTGAATAATGACTTAGTCATGTGACGTAAATCAGATTTAAACAGATTACAGAAAAAGCATACAGTATCTCAGCTATTAGATTCTGAAAAAAGTATAATTATAGCCTAGATGGCATTTTAACAGAGAACTTAATTTAAAGAGGCAACGTCTAGCAGAGTACAACTTTTTCTAAATACCACAGAAAAGGTCACAGAGAGCCCGAAAGTGACATGTGCAAACATTCTTCTAAGTTCTGCCAATTATACATTCATCTTTGGATAAAAAGCAGCTTTTTCATAACAAAGCACTTTTGGAGATAAACTATAAAGCCCAAAAGAGCCACAGCTATCTAAGTTTAAAGAAAGCATTTAGAAGTTTGCGTGCATATGCAGCCTCTAAAGTACTAATCCACAGTTTCATGTTGCTGTTTGAAATGTGAAATACACAAGAAAAGTGGCAATAGGGAAAAGGGGAAAATTTTGCAGGCAATAACATTTCCAGATGCCACGTGTTCAAGGACATTCAGAGCAGAGAGGGTTTTGGAGTAATAGAGCATCAGTGCTGAGATGCAGCCCTGTGAGTGACATTCACATAATTATTTCTCCATCAGACATGACGAGCGGATGGATGGAAGGACAGATGGATGGATGTAGTCAGACCTGATGAAAGGACAGATGGATGAAGATGGACATGGATGGATGGATGGCTGTAGACAGACGTCGATGGATGGATGTAGATGGACATGGATAGATAGACGGATGGATGGATGAATGGATGTAGACAGATGTAGATGGAAGGACAGAGAGGATGGATGGATGGATAGCTAGATGGATGGATGGATGGATGGATGGATGGATGGATGGATGGACATACAGACAGATTGGTAGATGGATGGATGGATGGATGGATGGATAAACGAAGACAGATACATAAAAGTATGGATGGATGGAGACACAAGTAAATGGATGAATGGATAGTATACGTACATGGGCAGGTGGACAGATGGATGGATGGATGAATGGATGGACCATGGCACAGAAAGATAAGTGGATGGATGGATGGATGGATGGATGGATGGATGAATGGAGATACTGGTGGAGTAACACATATTAGATTGCAGGTTAGTGCTTTTAGGCCTCTGGCCTTTTCAACTCTAGAATAAACTGCAAACAAAAGTCTTGTCAACGATTGAACTTGTACGAACATCTACCAACTGCCTGCATTTCCCACTCTAAAAGTAAGTGAAGTGAAAATATAAAATGTTCTTCCAACCATCCTCTGTGTCAGGATAAAAAGAAAAAAGAGGCTGATGTGAGCCCCTGTATTGATTCAGTTTCTTTGGCCACAAATACCATGCAGTATAATAAGCCAATGGCCATCTTCAAGATTCACAGCTTTTAAGGCATCAAACGGCCTTACTGATATCAGCAAATCATGCTGCTCACCACATAGTCTGGCTATACATCTGCGACAACATGAAAGGACCAGAGAGAGAGGGGTAGATATAAATAGTTTAGCGGCAGATCTCAGACCATTGGTGTGTTCTGAAATGATGCTAAATGTTGAGGAATGTAAGTAGCTCGGTTATGGAGGGCCCTTTATGGGGCCTTTGTTTATGACCCACAGGAAGTAATAAAGTCACTGTCTGTGTCCAAGAGAGAAGATACCTGCTCAGCTGCCCAGTAAGCCAATTTATACATTAAATTTTACATATCATACTGTGCTAAATGTAATAGGATTAAGTTAAATATTGTTTGATAGCCTGATATTAACAACAAAATATATGAGAAGTATTTTCTCTTTAATAAGCCCATTTTTCATCTTTAATTATGTGTGATTATACGCAATTTATAATTTGCATTTAACACTGTTTTCCTCTCATCCTATCAGAACAAACCTGTTACCAAATTTTGGGTCACAACCCACCAGTTGAAAACCACTCCACTAGATGTGGCTAGAAGGCTCTTGAAATAACGTTGTAAATACGCTTGTAAATTTACACTCTCCTCTTTGAGATCTACAGAACTTAACACTCTTTTGACTGTAAAGCCTACCAGAATGCACAAATATCAAAAAGCACACTGTAAAACAGTTCGTTAGATAACGGACAAGGAAGTCAGGGGTGGCGAAAAATGCTCTTTATTAATTCAAAATAAAACACGATAAACAAAAGTAAACTGCGGCTCGGCTCTCTGCCTTTAAACATATAACCGCACACAGACTGCTCAGCTCTGCTCTATCCAAGATCCAGCCTCCCCTCGCCGGTCTGCTCGGCGCTTATAAATCCTCTCTCCCCCAATCACTGGAATTACAGACAGGTGTCAATCATTAATCATTTGACCTCCTTATTACCGCTTGTCCCCACATTCTTTCTCCCGCTGCAGTATTTTCGGCTTCCCACGCCCCCCTCGCCACATACCCCCACCGCCCGACTCAGGCCGGGGAGCACTCCGGCCTGCAGCAGCCCCCCCCACCCTCCTGGAGAGGAAGTCGGCCACCGCCATCTGGGCCCCCGGCCTGTGGATCACCTTGAATTTAAAAGGCTGTAAAGCGAGATACCAACGGGTGATCCGCGCGTTGGTATCCTTCATGCGGTGGAGCCACTGGAGGGGCGCGTGGTCCGAACAGAGAGTGAATTCCCGTCCTAGGAGGTAATAGCGCAGAGTGAGGACAGCCCATCGAATGGCTAAACATTCTTTTTCAATGGTGCTGTATCTAGTCTCTCTCTTTGAGAGCTTTCGACTTAGATACAGCACCGGCCGCTCCTCTCCTGCGACCACCTGAGACAGGACTGCACCCAACCCCCTGTCCGACGCGTCCGTCTGCAATAAAAACGGGAGATTAAAGTTAGGAGAGTGCAAGAGCGGCCCGCCGCACAGGGCAGCCTTTACCTTGGTTAAGGCCTGTTGGCACGGCTCCGTCCACTGGACCGGATCTGGTGCTTCCTTTTTGGTGAGATCAGTCAGCGGGCTGGTGAGGTCCGAATAATTAGGAATAAACCTTCTATAATATCCCGCCAGCCCCAGGAACTGTCTCACCTCCTTTTTGGTCTTGGGGCTTGGGCAAGCTGCAATTGCTGCGGTCTTGTCAATTTGGGGACGCACCTGCCCATGACCCAAGTGGAAGCCCAGATACCGTACCTCCACCCGCCCAATTGCACACTTCCGTGGGTTCGCAGTGAGTCCAGCCACCCTTAAGGATCTCAGGACCGCACGCAGATGTTCCATATGCCGCTGCCAATCATTACTGTGTATAATGATGTCGTCGAGATAGGCAGCGGCGTACGCGCAATGGGGCCGGAGAATCTTGTCCATAAGACGCTGAAAGGTGGCGGGAGCCCCGAATAACCCAAACGGAAGGGTGACAAATTGGTGCAACCCAAACGGCGTGGTGAAGGCCGTTTTTTCTTTGGATAATGGCGACAAGGGGATCTGCCAATACCCTTTTGTTAAATCCAGTGTCGAATAAAAGCGAGCCGAACCTAACCGATCAAGCAGCTCGTCAACTCGGGGCATTGGATAAGCGTCAAATTTCGACACTGCATTCACCCTTCGGTAATCAACACAGAAACGGACCGAGCCGTCTGTTTTAGGGACTAAAACTATCGGGCTCGCCCAGTCGCTATGCGATTCTTCTATTACTCCCAACTCTAGCATGGCCGTTAATTCATCTTGAACCACCTTTTTTTTGTGTTCCGGTAAACGATAGGGGCGGCTGCGCGCCACTTCCCCGGGGACCGTTTCGATATGGTGCTGTATGAGATTGGTGCGACCCGGCAGGGGTGAAAACACGTCCGCGAAATCTGCTTGCAACTTGGCTACCTCGGCAAGCTGCCGTGGCGAGAGGTGATCTCCCCCAGGGACCAGAGCGAGCGGGTTGGTTTTGACAGCTGCTTCTGGCCCGAGATCATCCTCTGCTGAAATTGTCACGGCTAACTCAACCGAGGCCACCTCATTCCACCGTTTTAGCAGGTTGAGATGATAAATCTGACGTGAATTCCCTCTATCCGAACGCACCACCTCATAATCGAGATCCCCCACTCGCCGTGTAACCACAAACGGTCCTTGCCACTTTGCGAGTAATTTAGAACTGGATGTTGGAAGTAACACAAGCACTTTCTCTCCCGGTGTAAATTGACGCGCTCGCGTACCCCTGTTGTACAGCCGACTCTGTCTGTCTTGAGCCTGGAGCAAATTCTCCATAGACAGCCGCCCCAGAGTGTGAAGTTTTGCTCGAAGGTCCATGACATACTGAATTTCACTACGGCTGTTTGAAGGCCCCTCCTCCCAAGCCTCCCTAATGACGTCAAGCACCCCGCGGGGCTGACGACCATAGAGAAGCTCGAATGGGGAAAACCCTGTGGAGGCTTGTGGAACCTCCCGCACTGCGAACAACAGGGGCTCGAGCCATTTATCCCAATTTTTGGCGTCCTCCTTAACGAACTTACGAACCATGGATTTCAATGTGCGATTAAATCGTTCCACCAAGCCATCTGTTTGTGGGTGATAGACGCTGGTGCGAATCGATTTAATGCCCAGTAGTTCGTATAGCTCGCTTACCGTACGTGACATAAACGCCGTGCCCTGGTCTGTGAGGATCTCTTTGGGGATCCCCACTCGGGAGATCACCCGAAACAGTGCGTCCGCCACACTCTTTGCGGAGATTGTGCGTAGCGGCACTGCTTCTGGGTATCGTGTTGCATAGTCCACGAGAACTAATGCAAAACGATGCCCGCGTGCTGAGCGTTCTAATGGCCCGATGAGGTCCATACCAATTCTCTCGAAGGGGACCTCTATCAGTGGTAAGGGACGCAATGGCGCTTTAGAAGTGGCCGGCGGATTTACCAGCTGACATTCCCGACACCCCGCACACCACCGGCGGATGTGCTCGTGAATGCCCGGCCAAAAAAAACGGGCCATGAGCCGCTCACGTGTCTTTGCTTCCCCCAAGTGGCCTGCCATGGGACTACAGTGAGCCGCCTGGAAAAGCATTTCCCGACGGCTTTTTGGGACTAATAATTGGGTTATATTCCTATTTGACTGGGTATCTTGGGTCACCCGATACAACCTATCTTTTATTATGGAAAAATAAGGGAAAGAGAGAGGCTGGTCAGGCTGGAGAAGCCGTCCGTCGATGGTGCGGACCCGGTCATACACGTTTTTAAGCGTCTCATCACGAGACTGCTCCAGTGGAAAGTCATCTAGCTCAGGGGACCTGAAGTCCGCCCTCGCTCTCGTTTCCTCCGAGTCAGCCTGTGAAGGTCCCGCAACTGCGTCGCCAGCCTGCGCCACCGCCTCTCCGTTTCCCTGCCCTGTCTCCCAAGAAGCATCCGCACACAAAACCCCCAATAATTGTGTAAAAGCTGGCCAATCTGTCCCCAAAATCAGCGGATGCCTAAGGTGGGAATTAACCGCCACCTTCATTCTATGCGTTTTCCCCCGAAACTGAATACTAACCGGCACTAGAGGGTAGTCCACCACATCCCCGTGCACACACCTCACTTTAACCTTGCGGCTTGTATCCAATGCCCTCTGTTGCATCAGGCTTTGATGGATGGAGGTTTGGTTACAGCCCGAATCCACCAACGCCTGATATGTACCCCCCTCGATACTCACAGGTATTTGGTACAGTCCAGCCTGATCGGGGGCGGCCGCTGGGGAGTCGGGAACCCGGATCAATGCTCCCACTTCCATCATTGGACACCGGTCCAGAAAATGCCCCGGGTCCCCGCATCTCCAGCAGGCCGGCCCAGGCCTTCCCGCCGCCCCAGCGGCAGAAGGATGGCCAAAAGATTGGTGGAGAGAGGAGAAAGGGGCGGAGGGACCAGTAGCCCCTGCGCCCTCCCGTGTCCCTGGTCTGTTCCCCTGGAAGGCCCCACTCCGTTGTGGGACACGAGGGGGCACGTTACTCCGCGACCTGGGAACAGGAATAGGGCGAGAGGGAGAGGGATGGGAAGGAGAAGAGAGAGAAAGGTTAAAAAGGGGCTCGCCACCCCCCGGGCACGCCACCAGATGGTCTTCAGCCAGCTGGATAGCCTGCGTCAGCGATGACGGGCGGTGGCACCGGACCCACTCGGCCGTCCCCCGAGGCAGCCGAGCGATGAACTGTTCCAGTACCACCAGGTCGACCACTGCTTCGACATCGCGATCCTCCGCCAGCAACCACCTGCGGCAAGCATCCCGGAGCTGTTGGGCCATCACGAAAGGCCGGCCGCTGTCCCCCAGCTCCCTTGACCGGAAGCGTTGCCGATGTTGTTCGGGGTACGGCCGACTCGCTGAAGGACGGCCCGCTTCAGGTCGTCATAGGCCAGGAGGTTCGCTACAGGCAGCTGTTGGGCCGCCACCTGTGGCCTCCCCAGTCAGCAGCGGAATGAGGCGCACCGGCCATTGTGTGCGCTCCCAGCCACACGCCTCCGCTGTTCTCTCAAAGAGATCCACAAACGCCTCTGGATCGTCTTGTGGACCCATCTTCATCAGCGGGACGTGCGCTAAGGAGGGGACTGCTGCTGGGGTGCCCTCCCGGCCCAGAAAGCTCCGGAGGACTCGCCGGTCTTCATCCTGGGCTTGGACCAACAGCCGGAAGCGATCCTCCTGCTCCAACTTGAGGTCCATCAGCGCCTGATGTTGGGTTTGGTGAAGACCGGCGAGTGACTTCACCAGCTCCGCAAGTGGCGTTGCTGTCGCTGGCTGCATGGCGGCGTGCCGGCTTCCCTGTCCCGGGTTTCGGCACCAGTGTAAAACAGTTCGTTAGATAACGGACAAGGAAGTCAGGGGTGGCGAAAAATGCTCTTTATTAATTCAAAATAAAACACGATAAACAAAAGTAAACTGCGGCTCGGCTCTCTGCCTTTAAACATATAACCGCACACAGACTGCTCAGCTCTGCTCTATCCAAGATCCAGCCTCCCCTCGCCGGTCTGCTCGGCGCTTATAAATCCTCTCTCCCCCAATCACTGGAATTACAGACAGGTGTCAATCATTAATCATTTGACCTCCTTATTACCGCTTGTCCCCACATTCTTTCTCCCGCTGCAGTATTTTCGGCTTCCCACGCCCCCCTCGCCACACACACCTCTACCAAATCCCCTCGTTCACAACAAGCATCAAAGTAAACACTCCCTTGCTGTGTCAGTCACTAATTTACACCGTGAACAGACACAGAAAAATGAAGGAGAATACAGAATGACATGAAAAATATTCCAGTCTGCCTGCCTCTGTGCAATCTGGTGCCATCACTAACAGTAATGGAAGGCATTGTGTAATTGTTAAAACAGAGCTCGAAGATGAACTGCTGGTGAGTTTGATAGGAAACTAGATGTAGAAAATTTGTGTGCACGTGGAAGTTCACACGCCACAGTCTGAATGACACGCATTGTTGTACAACAAAATAAGCAAAGCATTCCTCTGCCCTGCATTTCTAAGCAGACAGGGAAGTATGGGAGATATTAACTGTCTCCAGTAATGAGCTTGCCTTCGGAGAGAGGATGTGATTATTGGATGAATCATCCTCTTCTACCTCTTATAAGATGATCAACACACCTCTAAATGTTTAATGCAGCCAGTAGGATATGTGGGCAGCTGTGTCAATATGCTGTAGATTAGCAGTTTTGAAAGCAGGAACGATGTAGGATGATAATCTACGCTCTATTAACAGACAGCAAGTCATTTCTGCCATGGGCCACATTTGACAGAGCTGGTCCAATCAGCCATCCAATTGTAACAGATTTATAATCAAGAATCTTTGTTAAAGAATTCACAGTACAATTGGATGGTTTGCAAAAAAACTTTAACTTCTGTCATCATTTAGGGGCCATTCACACAAAATGTGTTTTTGTGATTAAAAAAACGTGAGACCCATGGCAGTGGATTGAAACAAAAATGCTAGGTCTAATGACAAGTTCTTTAAAAACTTGTAAAACTTTTAATATCAGCACCATGTTTTTATAATTGTCAAAAACATCCATTTAGCACATTTACATGGAAATACAATAGTTCTGTGTGAACGGACTCGTGTTCCACATCCAAACCCTTCCCAAAAATTCTGTCACCATTTAGTCCCTCAGAATAGGTCATGAGTCCTTTGAAATACTTTTACAATGTTTCATGTGGTTTTTTTGTGCTTTGTCGAACCTAGCAAGCCACCGTTGCTGTCCACATTTGTTGTATCAACTTTATTTTTAAATGCAGAGTAACAAAGTCAGTCAATATTAAAACTATTTGCACTACAAAATATGGCTGGGTCGTATGACGGTATAAATATATATAAATATGAAGCTATATCATTACAGCAGAATAAAGTGTTAAGATATTCTTATATTGTATATTCCCTGGTAAGCAAATATATCTGCATAACATATTGCTTAAACATTAAATTCTCCTTTGAGAGATAAGGAAACATGCATGAATTAGAGAGTTATAAAGAGTGAAGATCGAGTTATCAAATGTAATAAGCAGTGAAAAAGAATTCATTGCAGGGCTCGCACTGACTGACACACCTCTGTAAGACAGCATGCGATCGCGAATTTGGGACATGGATGATGTTTAATAAAGTTAAGGGCAATAAGCAGTGAAAAAAAACGTAATCCACTGCTCGCACTGACTGACACACAGCCCAAGCGCACGCACTGAAAGCCCCTCTCAGACAGCATATGATCATGAAAAAAGATCTCTTTCCTGTTTTATTGTGCATGATTTTTTTTTTTTTTTGGATTGGTCTTAAAGGGACAGCAGCCTTATTTACCTGCTGCTGTCTGTGATTATTAATGTCAGTCATGTTTGATTGATACAGTGAAGACTATGCAGCATTTTATTTATACTCTTTTTTCAATTTCTGTAATATATTTTACTACATGTTTAAAAAAAAACCTAGCGGAATAAAGTTTATTTTTATATTTATGTGTTGTGTTGTGCTTGTAACTTACTTATTTTTCCTAATTTTAATAACAAAAATAAACTAAAAATAGCTATATCGAGGTATATATATATCGTTTTCATGAAATAAAATTTCTCATACAGTGAAATAAGATTTTGGTCCTAATGCCCACCCCTACTACAAATTAGTCTGTTTATAATTATGATAATAAATAAAAAATAATATGATAATAATATGACACCAAATACCAATTTGCCACTTTAAGCAGCATAACTGACTGCTACATACAGGTAAAGCAAGGCTTCTTCACTGAAGAAATTACAACTTTGTCCTTATGACAACTTTGTTTCCCTAGAGGTTAAGTGTGAAGAAAACAGCTTGGTCCAAAATATATTTGCACCTTCTGAGCAGGACAATGAGCAAACAAAACAGCTGTTTAGCTCCAGGAAAGACTTATAATTTAAATTTAAGAGTTAGCTGGTTGTCATACTTATGTGAGTTGATGGCTATAATGAGACATGCTATCAACCACACTCAGCATCTCCTGTGAGAGACTGCAGTCTAGATCACAACCTTAATTAGCACATGGGGAGAATTTAGGTCAGTTTAAGCACAGGAGCCAGGGTTTAGCCATGAGTTAAGGAGAATAATTAATTAGTAACATGCAGATATAAACAGGCTCATTAGTGACTGTGGGCTAAAGGACATTTGTGTGTCTGTGCATGTGTTAATAGTTGTGAACATAAAGACACAAAATGAACACAAGCCATGTTGTGAAACAGCTAATTTCATGGTGTGTGAATGTAACAAATGCAACTCTTGTAAGACAAAAAACTGAATGCACATTATCTGTCATCCTGTTTCGCTAAATCCATGCTTATGTCCTCATGTTTGAAAATGCTCCTCTCAACTATTTCGCAGATTTAGTCTCAAATAAGAAAATACTATCTTTCAATGAGGAGATAAGAGCTGCCACTTTAAACTGATGGGCTTTTATACTTGTTATGGGAATCTAATACATCTTCATCTCTGACCAACTCGTAGACGCTATCAAGAGACGGGCCCATTTTAGGCAATTATACCGCAGCCTGCACTGATGGGGGTGATGTTGTGCAGGCACGATGAGAATGATGGGTAACTGTCAGCTGTGTGGTGAAAAATGGGATCCACATTGTATTAAAATAAATGTCTAAAGCAAGCAGAAACTCCATTTTGAAGTGACAGTTTGTTTTGTATAGTATATGTGCAAAAAGATAAGTAGAAAATGCAAAAAAGACAGATGGAAGAACTTACAGTAGTAAATTCGGGATAATGCTTCAAATCATGACCTGTTGAAGCTAGAATGTCACTCTTTGTTTTTCAACTCAGAATAATGACTATACAAAAATATCAGTGCATGGGAATAATGCATCATGATCCAATGTCTCAATCAGTTCATGCACTAATGACCTGTGTTAATAAATGTAATTGAAATATCATTTATGAAATAAAATCTCATTTGAATAGTTTTTAAAACAGTAAAACATGAAACCACTTACAATTAAAACATTAAAACAGTCACTATTCCAATTAACACAGGTATAGTTGCATTAATATAAGAAGAACACAAGGCCATTACACAACAAATCGCTCAGTTTGCTTGCATATCTCATATTTTTTCATCCATTTTCAAAGGATGCACCATCCGGAAGTCACGTTTGTCAGCTGCATATGTCATTAAGGCTGCCTCTTTTCAGATTCACTTTCAGTTGCTGGTCCCCATTGACTTGTGTTTGTTTTTTTCTCCATTCTATGGACATCAGTGGGGTCCAGGCAACTGAAGGTGAGCAAATGATAGACTAGATCAGCTCATCACAAGGAAAATGAATGATTCATTAACACAAGACATTCACTTGTCACCACCTACTGGCGTAATGACGGTGACCCGACTTAAAGAATCGAGTCCTTAAAATAAATCGAAATCCCCAATTCATTCCCCAGCAACTAATGACTCTGATGCAGATGGAAAAATAAAGTTTGACAGCAATACTTAATGCTTGCTGGAAATACTTCTGTTGTGTATTCATCTGTGTTAATTATCACACGCGTACCGTATATTTTTAGTATTTGTTTTAAAAAATAATAATAAATCAACACGCACTCACCACTGAATTCTTCATGGTGGATTTCACAGTAAACCCTTCGGTTTCCAGTTCTCCTTTAGCCAAGCGATGAAATGTTCGCATTTTCGTACACATTGCTGACTAAACACAGTTTAAGCTCAAAAAGAGCAATACAGATTAAAATACTAAAACTTTACGGAGAACACCTGCTTACTCAATGGCGTCGCATTAGTGCCTGTCTGTTTAGGTTGCCACGGACTCACTTGAGGACGCGCTGCGGTTGCTATGGAGGGTAAAACGAAACCCGGATGTTCATCGTGCTATGGAAACAGCTCGCGCTCTGTAGTCGTTTATCAAAAGTCATTAAAAATGAAAGCGAGATTGGTAATTATAGTGTAGTAAAATTGATAATCAATATTGTAAACTAAAGCATTATGTTCCAGGGATATATGTGAGTGCACGAGGCATAGCTTTTTTTAGCACATCTATCTTTTCAGTATAATTAGATTGTGTTTTTCCAATAAATTTTTAAGGGTTTTTTGTTTGGTTCACATTTGTACACATTTGTACACATTCCCAGCTGCTCCGCCTCACTGATGGCACCGTGTCTGTCCTGAATCATGTGCTTAAACAGTGACTCTGTATCCTACAGGTTTACTAGCACATTGTCCGCTAAATCTAGCGAGAATTTCACTGCACTAAATCATTCCAGTATAAGAATTTGGCACTTTTAATCTCTAGTGTGTCTATGCCTCCGGACTCTTCACAGCAGTAGGCTACAGTAATTAATCTTCTGTGTGGTGTGCAAGCAGTTTCCTTAAAAACTCCTATTTGGTTTGTTTAACTCCACCGAGAAAGGAAATGCCATGTATGTGTGTGTTTGAAGGGAAATATTTGCAATGTTATACTTCTGTTACATCTCTTGGTTAAAAAAAATGTAATGCATCAAAAAACTACTTTTATAAGGCAGTCTCGTGCTAACAGACCCTAGTAAACATATCAGTTAATTCTTTTATTTATAGTTATCTGCCATATTTGTTTGGCTGTCTCATCAATATGACACATACTGGACGGTTTCACATATTTTAACTGTTTTTTCCGTATGGCATTGCTAAAAGAATTGCCCCCAGACACAAACCATTAGATGCTCAGTGCGTGGGCCTCATTTATGCCATTCTCATGGCACTAATGATGTGTATATGCTCAAGATCTGTTTTGATGTGCCAAGGTCTCAGTCACACTGCCTCCACCGCACACACATGATCTGTGTGTAATGAGTAAACAGCAGACCTTCATCTTCATCATCACGGCCTCCGCCCACGTTTGATGTTTGTCTCATTTGTCCGTTACTCTCTGGGCTTATGTGGCATCCACTGACACAAACAGAAATTAGACAGCAATCACCAGAAAGTTTGGTGCTGCAGGACCATTAACAGAGGAAAATGCATGCCTTGGAGTAACAGAAGCAGGTGCCAGGGCTGGAAACACACAACACAACCGACAGGACTCATCAGATATGCCAATCAGCATCCCTCAAATGGACCATTAGGGCTGCGGGTTCGAATTTCTCTGCAGGACAGCCACAGATGACACATCAGCAACTTGACTCTGTCAGGAAGTAAAACTGTGCGACTGTAATAAAGAGAAAACAGGATGGTAAACAATGCATCTGAGACTACATTTCTCTAAAAGTCATCATGAAAAGTCATCAGCGTAAGAGTTTACTTCAGATTCACGGTGCACCAAGCAATACCCTCTCGTGTTCAGTTTTATTGTTTGTTTACTTGTTTTCCCTTTTCCACTTGCCTGTGTTGCTGTTTTGTGAGAGTATGCTTATTCAGGAGCTCAAAGGCAGTTGTGCATCAAGAAATCGGGTGAATATCTGCAATAGTGTGTTGCGTTTGGACCAGTCAGACACACAGTTATTCATTATATTTAATGAATAATGCAGTGAACACCATCACCCAAAAAGCAAACTATCTGTTAGAGTTCTGTGAACAAACATGAGGATGAACTAACACCCCAAAATGCAGAACAGGCCTCTGGTGGTTAGGATGACAAGCAATAACTCAAAAGAATGCAATGTTTGGTATCTGCGAATGTGTATTTTCATTATTTAAATGAGAGGGTATATTGTATGTTGAAACTTTTGCAACATTTTAATGTTATATGACTCTTTAATAGCTTTGCATCAACACTTAATCCAGTTCCATATGCAAAAGTCGAAGAGTAAACATTCCCTCCAAAAATTTTAATGAAATAGAGGTTTAGTATAAACTGTGTTTAAAACCCTGTTTTAAAATGGTGCTGATGGTTTGACTTTTTATCACTTCATTCCCCGTTTCTCTCACCCAGGTTGAAATTATTTGATCAAAAAACAGTAAAAGCTGTAATATTCTGAAATATCACAATGACATGTTAATCGCTCTTAAGGCTCCATAGAATCTTTCTGAATTATAAAAGCTATTTAAGTCTGTCTCCTCTTTAAGGCAGTGAAATACAACACACTCTCAGATAATATTCCAAAGATCAGATCCATACAACAATCAATACCCTGCGGGGACATATTGAGGACTTGTAATTTGTTTTGTTTTCTGTTGTTGTCCTCCACGGTTGGCCTGTTTTAATCTTTTGTGGTGATTATTTACTCATTCTGTTTGAATCCAGTCTCCGATCCGACTGACTGCCCCTTTTGACTTTTTTCATTTGCCTGAGAATTATTAACCGAGCTTAATCTAAATGCCATAGAATAAAATTCAAATTTAGAAAGGATTTTCTTAATCAGATGGGGCTACTTTCTTTAATCAATGAATCCCAGAGAAAACTGCTTAAAGGGTTAGTCCACACAAAACTGAAAATTAGCCTGTGTTTTACTCTCCCTCAAAGCATCCTGTATGGTTGGAGGGGCCAGGACAATTTTTAATATAACTCAGATTGGATTCATCTGAAAGAAGAAAGTCAGGTACACCTACAGTAGGATGCTTTGAGGGTGAGGCAAACACAGGCTGATTTTCATTTTTGGTTGAAATAGCACCTGAAATCATCAATTTTAACCTATTCTCACTATCAAATGCAATTTCATTATTTTGCTGCTTTTTTCATATCTAAAGTCAACATGAATTGACATTTGCAACCCACTGTACTTTCATAATAACGAATAAATGAAAAAGGATATCCAATGAAAAATAAAGCAATTGCAATTTCTCTAATCTGACCACACCTATATTGTCATATTGACTATAAAGGGTGATATATTACCTGGTGAATTTCAATTTTGGACAGATTTTAGAGGTCTTAAGTGGGGTCTTCTAAATTATTTCACTGATTTACTTGGCAGCAGGCACTTGTGCTTTTTAATTAAATCTTCAGGAGATCAAATGTGCCTCCACACATCCAGTTTTAAATTAAGACCAAAAAGTGATGCAAAACTTTCAGACACTTACATGTACAGTACGTTTTGCCATTAGAATGATGTTTCTTATTCTCTCTCTCTCTCTCTCTCTCTCTCTCCTCATTCTTTTCTTGCTGTCTTCCTTCCTTCGCTCTCTCTCCACCTCAACAGTCTTGAGCAGATGGCATTTAAGAAAAATACTATTAGCACCTCCTTCCAACCACACACAGCAGCAGACTTTCTGAGCCCAGTACACACAGGTGAGAATGATGAATAACATAACGGAATCAAAGACTTACACAAGCTGAAGCTGCTCATAGCTGTACTTTCAAGCTTTCAATTTTTCATTTGCGCAGTCACATATCAGTTTTAGACAGATTAAACAAACAGTTTTATCACAGTTTTTTTTTTGTTCAAATAAATGTAGTCGTGGTGAACATCTTTTGAAAACATTAAACCATCTTCATAATCTAAACACAAACACACATACACACACACACACACACACACACACACACACACACACACACACACACACACACACACACACTAATAAATACCAGTTGCTGTGTAATGTGCAAGCAGATTATCACATAACAGTCAAGTTGACAAGTAGTAGATCAAGGTCCTTGCTAGTGCCAGTTCTTGTTCACAATCTATTCACATAGGGAGCCAGAGAGATGCAGCTGGTCAGCAGATGAATGTGAAGGGAGAGGGTGGAGTGAGAAAGGAAGAAATGGATCATGCTACATTCTGAGCTGATATTTCAGCATGCCAGAGTGAGTGAGGCAAACACATGAAGAGAGCAAGAAAAGCTTTATATTAAAAGGCACTCTTGTAGAGCTTTACGATTAATGGAAAAGTAATCTAAACTGAAATCCAGAACCTCTAACCGATGTAATTTACCCATGTCGATTATTCCAGTTTTTCAATTCTGTTAATACTTTCAGCTCAAAAACTATCATGTGTGTATTCAGCGCTAGACAGATGTGTATGACTGCCGTGCTCAAGCATCTTTTGCAGCATCTTTTGCAATTGTTCAAAATATTCAGTAAATAACCATAAATAGCTTGTGTTTCCTTCAATTATTTTAAAATCACAAAGAAAAGACATGCACGCATTTATTAGAAAAAGAAAATACCACCTTGCCAATGAACAATGAGTAAATTAATAAAAATAATCGTTAAATAATCATAATCGAGGTAAAATTTTCAATTAATCGAGATTTTGATTTTAGGTCATATCATCCATCCCTACACTTAAGTGACGTCCAGATATAGGAATGTCCGAATCTTCCCTTTATTCCGCCCTCTGACCTATGCTGTTATTAATTAAACCTTTGTTCTTCACTTCACCTGAATGCTTCTGACAAAAAGGCATATATGACCTTTACTGTTTCCCCAACCTCCGTATTGTCTCATTTGACACACCCAGGAATTATGTTCATGAAAAATCAAGGTATGACCTTGGCATTAAACTCATATAAAACACACAGATACTCATACAGTTGGGCATTAAAAGGCTGAATATGAGATTGAGAGCTGAGTGCAACAGATCAATGAGTCATGAAATAAAATAATGCAGCCCTTCGCACGAGTCCCCAGAGAATCTCTACTGAAAGACAAACTGAAGTTTGTTTCAGTCATTTTCATGACAAAACCTCAGAGCCCAGAAGCTGTGTCAGATCACAACAGGATTCTAATTTCAATCCCAAGCAGGAGAAATAAAGAGAAAGAGCATCTCAGGCTCTGTATCAGCTTTCTCAGAATTCAGTGCTTAGAGGTGGGAAAGCGTTGCCCTGGATACCACTGGGGAAAATATTTTTTTTGTTTCATTTTTCCCCTATACAGTTTACCATGTTGACACAGAATGGTCTCACTCTCTAGTTTACAGATCAGATTGTGAACGGTTTTGACAAAAGGTCACAGGGTCACGTTCAAAATGGTCTTATGTTAGTTACGCATACATTTGCATGTGGAATGAAATACTCAGCTAGACTGGAAATATCATATTTGTGCATGTTTATGTGTGTTTACTGTGTGTGTCAGGCAGCTGTGTGTGTTTTAGCTGTTGTTCCTGGGCTCTCAGCCAGCTCACTCAGAGACAGCTCCCCTGGCTCAGTCTTTCTCCCGGGAGAATGTGTCTTTCTGTCCCTCTTGGCAGGATGCAAATTCTGTAATTTGTTAGTGTTTATTTCCTTTTGAGGCAAGACCTGCAATTAGAAATTAAGTTGAGAATTAGTTATCATTGGTTTAATGCAGCTAGTTGCACAGAAATGACACAAAACACCTTCTAGTTCTAAAACTGAACCACAAAAAACTTAAATCAAATAAAAATTGTTTTCGCAATTTAAAATAAAAATAAAAATATAGTATATATATTGAAAATGACAAAATATGAAGAAAAAAACAAATGCACACAACAAAATTACTGAAATTTGAGCTAAAATTTTAAAGAAAACTGCAAATGTAAAAATAAAAAATAATTCTAAATATAAATACTGTAATAGTCCACAAATAATAGTAAACAGGCTGTAAGTCTGTAGAGATTTTTCAGTGAATCTTTTTGCAAGTAACATTGTTATGCCAGTAGGTGGCAACAAGTGACTGTATTAAGAATGAGATATTAAATCAAACTATTCAAATGATCCATTCAAACAATCTCATTCATTCAGGAACTTAAAATGTGATTTTATAAAGAGTGACTCACTAAATCATTCACCCAACCCATTAGTTCTAAAGCTGATTAAATCAGGAATAAAGCATGTGACTGTTTTATGAGTGATGCATTGAATCATTCGCTCAGTTAGTTCATTCAAAGGCTGATTCATTCAGGAACAAAACAGCACCACTGTGTCATTTAGATTCTTGTAATAATAATTCTGCATTGAAAAGTGAACTATTTTCTATGGTGGAAGAAAAATAGACAAAAGTAACTGGCGATATTCTATCAAAAATGTAAATTACTCAAATTGTTCATTGAATTGCTGCATAAAAACAACATCCCACTTACAATCATGCTGATGGTCTAAAAATCGGCAGTGACTGCTTGCAGTAAATTGTGTTCATTTAACAACTCAATTTTTGCTCTATTTGTTGTCCCTGTTTGAATATTCATTTATAATAGTGACTAAACAGCAGATGCCATGAATTCACTGACAGGCTGTTTCAGGGTGCATAAGACCAAATAATGGATCCCAACAGGATTTTCTCCAGCAAACTGTGTAAGAAGACAAAGGAAGAGAGAGTGAGAGAGAGAGTGAAAGAAAAAGAGCTCATTGCAGATTTGTCAACCTTCTTATTGAATGCTTGAATGATAACTGGCATTATCCTCACATGCTACATACCCACACACAATCATATTCAGTGCCTGCCAGAGTCCATCTAGTCTTAGGCGGCACATTTTGTCAAAGATCTGGCTTCATGAGACTAGAATTGATGAGACAGTCTTTAAGTAAACTGGTCAGGGAAATAGAGAAAAACAGACAAAAAAACAACACAAATGAAAAGAATCAGAATAATTGTACAACTGCTACCATGATGATCAGATAATTTGTGTTTCTACAATCAGCAGCAGTCTGTCTCTGAGCAGGGGTCCACTAGAGCCTCAAATCACTCGGATGGCGTGTTCATTTCGGTTGAGCACCGCTCTAACATATGCTTTGTGCTGGAGAGAGCACACACTGCTCTCCTGGTGTCAATACGGGAACGTTGAAGCGATGCATTCAACAACGCCATTATAGACTTGGCTGCAACATGACAACGGACAGACTGAACACACGATGGGTAAACACATGAGATTACTCATTGTGCCATAATTGTGAGCCAGGTATCCATTTGCAGGAAACTCTTGTGAATACCAACTGTGGCAGTCATCTAAATTGGACAACAGTTTTCTTGCACTATTTTAACTACACATTCTATGAAGACATAATTCAATAGCTAAATGAAACATTTTTAATTGCATTTAATAGGTAATTTGCATTTAAAGCATTGTTTTTACCACAATAATAGCTGTTCTTGTAACACTGTTCTGTATATTTGGATTCTCAGTGCACATATTCTGTTACAACCCAACCCTGTCTATGCTATTATATCTACTATATCTGTAAACATGAGTACAATTTTGCAGATTTTAAATAAGCCAAAAATACAGATGAGTCACCCTGAAGATTTTTGAGTAATCAAATGCAAATTTGTCAATTCATGGGGTCTTTTAAGCTCCCTCTCCCCCCCTTTTTGTTGTCTGCTTATTATCCCCTCTATTATAGAGCCCAAAGACTGAATCTTTCCAACGCCCAATGGACTAGTGCTTTTATTGTGTTTTCCTTATAAAATGAAAGTGCTGACAGGGATTTAAAAACATAGCTCTTATTGTTCTCACTTGAGATGCGCAGAGATGTTTGTCCTCCAGGAGGATTTAGAAGCAGCAGAATGAGCTAAATAAAATTTATTCTCTTTAAATAAGGAGAATGCCAACATGCATGAGTTACAGCAAGGTCAATATGACTTCTCTGAACAAAGGAATGTCCTCGGCGTTCAGATGGAGAAATGGGATTTGTTTCTTTTTCGATTTCAAAATTTCATCATAGACTCAGATTTGGCCAAAAAGGTTTTAGGCCAAAAACTCGGTCAAGCAAACATTGATGATGTGGTATTTTTCCAATTTTCTCGCAGTGGAACGAATGTGGTCTTAGAGCTCCTTAGGCAGTTTCAGATTATCTGGGGATGTTTGCAGCGCTGGTCTAACAATTCTGGGTTTGCTGACCAAAACTTCACCTGTGAGAGCCAAAACTAATCGGAGAAACTTCTTGAAGTACAAACAACACTGCTCACAAAGACAGCGAGAATGATTCTCTTTTTCATTTTTTACACTGTGTGCAGAAAATATCCCTGCCAGAGCTATCGTTAATATACACTCTATTTGATTTACGTTCTACTGAACCCACATCAGAGCAGTTTAATACTTTCATTCAGCGATTTTCCAGTAAGCAACATTTTAATAAATCTTGCCGAGATCAGCTGGTATGAAGAGTCAGTCAGGTTTTCCTCAGGGGGATAAATTGTCTGTGAGCATCACAGAGCTCTTATTCGGTCAAAGTCCAAGCAGGAGAATTTGCATCAAATGTGTTTCTGCACTGCTCTTGGAATCATTATCTCTGTCAAAGATGAATTCTACTCTCTATTCATAAGTTGTACTATGTTTATTCAGCATTTAATCAGCCCTCAGACCTGCTTAAGAGTCATCAAGACAGAACAATCA
This sequence comes from Carassius auratus, assembly GCF_003368295.1. Classification (NCBI taxonomy): domain Eukaryota; kingdom Metazoa; phylum Chordata; class Actinopteri; order Cypriniformes; family Cyprinidae; genus Carassius; species Carassius auratus. The sequence goes on from NW_020525283.1 coordinate 64,931, forward strand.
ACCACTCCATTGAATCATATAATATCTTAAATATTATGTCAACTGATGTATTTTACAATTTAATAAGAATGTAACGTGGATTTTATGTTTAATGTGGATTTCATGGCCAATGCTCTGGTTCACAAAGCAGCCTTTGAATTAGCGTGGATGCAGGTAGACCCATTCCATCATTCTTTCTCTCTCTTTCTCTCTATCTCTCTCTCTCTTTCTAAAGTGTTTTGGCAATAAGAATATCTGTGGCAAAAAAAATAGACAAAATGTTGGTGAGAAAACACTTCTTTCAGTCACCTTTCTGGTTTCTAAAAATTTCTCCACGGTTACTTGCCAGGAAAAGGGCCAAAGGCTTCACTTATAAAAAAAAAACAATTCTGAGGTGTTTGTGGTGTAAAGTTATTTTTCACCCCTTACTTTCGGCATTTTATGATAATGCTGATATATTTGTAGCAGCTCTTCACAGTGTTTGTCTTTAAACACTTTTTGCAAAAATTAAAAATAAAAAAAGGAGAAAAAGAAGAATCATCTGATATGCTTTTTTTAGTATATATATATTGCATTGCATTGTAATATTGCACTTAAAATTGCATTTGTTAAAATATCATATATATATAATCTTGCAGTTAACAAATATGAAGTGTGAAAGTGGAAGATTAATTCAAAATATATTGTGTGTTTGCTTTGGGCCACCCAAGGCACTTATCCACTGAAGCAAAGCCGTGAAGAGTGTGCACACTTCATAATGAAAATGATTATTAAAACTTTTAAGAGTTCCCCTCAGGTGGCTGTATTTCAAAATTGAACAACCAAGCCCTGCAGCTGTTCTTTAAAACTAGAAGGTTAACCCTTTGGAGCTCTCTTAAAGAGATTTGTTAAATTTGTCCGTTTGTTGAAGCTTTGTACAAGCCATGTTTGCATCTTCATCGCTTCACTCAGTAAACACACTTCACAAACGATTACACAGATAAAAGGGCCTAAATTAATAAACCCTCACGTCTCATTCGGCTGCTTTTTCTTTGCCTTGGCATGAACTCAATCCAGTGTTTCCTGTGTTCTCTCTTTCTCTTTCAATTCCTGCCCAATACAATCCCAGAATGCTTGGCTTCCTCTGTTTTTATTTATTTATTTACTTCTCTCTGCACCAAGAAGTCTTTAAAATATTAATTATAATTTCTGCAAAAGACTTTTGGGAGGCTGGACTGATTCCATTTTAATAGCTTATTTGCTGAGATAAAACCTCTTGTGTCTAGACGCATACAATTTAGAAAAGTTCAGGACATATTCCTTGGAATAAAATGATTAGGCTATGGTTTGTTTTGGTTTTTATGCTGAAAAGAAAATCACAAAATACAATACACTATGCTTTATAATAAATGACTTTGTCAAAGTGACACATTTGAGCTCAAACTGAGCATTTTACAATTATTATTAGTAAAGTATTTTTCACACATTTAGTGGATTTGATTTGTTTATTATATAATGTAACCGCTAAATGTATGATTATACAACAGTTAGTTTGGGTCCTTGATTTTGATTGGTGAAGGTCTTTGTGAGTGAGTCTATGAATTATTCACTCAAACAATTCGTTCTAACACACTGATTCATTTAGCAAAATGTTCATCTACGAAACAGCTCCACGCATTGCAATTCACTTACCATCTCTAAATAGTATTCAAGATTAGCCTACTAATCTCAGATATTATTTAGAATAAATAGGGTGCAAATTTGGACACAGTCTTTGTAAACAAGTCATTGAATCATTCACTTACACTGATTCATTCAAATGCACAGTATTTCAGGAATGGGTTCTGTAATGGCATAGCTTGAAAATATTTTCATTGGTGGAGCAAAAATACATGAATTGCAATACTGTATCTAAAATGTATGTTACTCAATATTAATTTCAATCTCCAGTCACAATCATACTGTTAGTCTTCTCCTCTCCAAGGGATTTTATTAGCCCCGGTGAAAGGCTGTAGCTACACCTGTTTTATTCAGAACATCTGTTAAATAATTTGCATTCAGACCTCAGGCATTTTCACTTCTGTCAATTTTATAGATAGAGATAATGGGTCACACCTGTTTGAGACTTGTTAGAAGATGCGTATAGAATCGCTATTCCAATCACATACCCTTTTATTGACGTGTTTTCCTCTGTTACTGATTTAATTTGGTGGATCCATCAGAAGACACCATTTAAAAACATTATTCCGCTGTTGGCTAGGCTTTTACTGCCGCAAACATTTTAATTGTTCGGTTTAATGGATGCATTTTGATTTACTTCGTGCATTTACTGTATCAACAGTGTTTTGTTATTCTTGTTTCATTTCAGTTGCTTTTGTTGGCTTCGGATAATGGCTTTGTCTAAAGTGCATATTTCCATTAGAAAGATTTTCAACATATAACTGGGTAACTCAATAGTTATATTTTCAGGATTTGCATTGTAGAATTTGTAAAAAAAAAATTATAATAATAACCTTTTGGCTTCTGTACATCTCTCTACTTTCACACACACAAACACACACACACACACACACACACACACACACACACAAGAATGGCTGTCAGCTTACAGTGTTGTTGTTGTTTTTTCAGTCCTTCAGCTACCCTTATGTCTAACCCTCTAAGTTTTCAGTAGCTATTGCTATTTCATTTCTGATCTACACCTCATGGGGCTCAGGGCCATGGGCCAGATAAGATAGTATCTTCCCTGATCCTGATTTTCTGTCCCAGAATCCTCTATCCCAATGCCACTCCCAGCGATTAATCTCCTTTCTCTGCTTTGTTTACAGCGGCCCATAAGTCAGACCACCACCTGACAGGGTCATCCCTCTCCTACGAGATAAAACTTTTACAGGGCTGCAAAGATAACAAACTGCAGCTACTGCCATGAGAAGACAGGGCAAGCGAGAGCGGGAGAGAAGGCGGAAAGAAAAGGACAAATAGCTGCTTGTAAATTTGTCCTGGCAGCCTGTCTTCTCTCAGAGTTCCAACTAGCTTGAAGCTAACTGTGCGGAATATGTTCTGCAGTTGCGTAGGCTCAATAGTGTTATAAAAAAGACAGATATGTGTTCTAAATGTGTCCCTCAAAGAAACTGCTTTGTATTTTAATATTTTCATGATCACATGATTTAAAATGTTTATTGAGCCTTTTCCCCATAATATGCATGATTTGATGCTTAACATTTCTGGAGACACAATATAAGCAAAACCTGACCCAAACACACACACTTTATCCCTTTGGTATTACTCCAGTAAAGTGCATTAACATGCAACGTGCTGAGTGGTTTTGGGTTGCTCTGAAAACAGACATTTGGGGGTGATTATCTTTTTCATGGCCCAATAAAAGCATTGGTGTTCTTGTTCTTTCCATCTGCTAAAATGGCATCTCAAAACTTCAGCACTGCATTCTACTAAAAAAAAACTCAGTAAATACCCATAAAGCTAGTTTTGCCCACTACACTCATACTAAATGTGTACCTACAAGGCAAAATACAAAAACAACAGCTGAGCTTGTGTTGTAATTAAATCTCATTATCATAACCACGCTGTTATCAAATGTTTTTCGAGGGCATATTGGGAGTTGGTTTTCAATCTCTCTGCCCTGGCCCATGCAAACGTTCCAATTTGGACACAAACAGATCAGTTTTTCATGGAATTTCTGATGAAGCACTTGAATGTAGATTCATAGCATGGGACATGTGCCTCACCTTCAGCAGAGTCTACTGGGGTGCGATTCCCAAAAGCAACTATGGTCGCAGGTTCCATCATATATAAAATTGGACGTTTCACTATATTATATGTATTTTCTTTACTGGAGTGCTGAACCTCAGAGTTCGTGCAAACATCCACATCACTGTAATCAAATGTGTTCTTAAGAGCTGCCTTTACATAGCGGTCCATTTTTGTTGTGTTTATTTAGTTATTGAGAGGAAGGCACGCAGTATATATTTGCATATTCATCCAAACGCCGCTCAGCAGCCTCAGGCATAGACAGTAAAATAAATGGACACAGCGACCCCATTGGATTCAACCGAGACGAGTGAAGTCAACCTGAGTGACAATTGTAAGTCTTCTAATAGCTGTGCCAAGAGAAATCTGAATCACCCACCAAATCTTGCAGAGAAGGCGAGCGTGAACAGGAGCACATTTTGGTAAGTATTCTGATTAATTATCTCCCTTTACTTTATGCCTCCACGTCCCCCGATAGCATCATAGACAGTAAAAGATTGTCTGCGAGCTTCTCCTCCTGTCCATATGGTAATTTCTCTACTGTGCGACAGAGAGTCGCAGGTTATGATGAAATCGTTAGCCTATTTTTTTACAAAAACTGCTTCTACGATTCCATAACGTAAGATACAAGGTATTGGAGCCTTTTATACATTTTCGTGTTTGTTTAGAAATAATTAATGGACAAATGGAGTCTTTAAACACCTCAGATGTAAAGTTATTCACTGTCAAAGTAAAGCCAAAATAAATGGGAGTCAATGGAATGCTAACAGCAGGTGGGGGTCCGCTAGCCAATGGCGGTGCCCAGGGCTACTTCAATAAATATGAAACCCTGCCCCCCTGGCCTCAGGTTAGCTGAAGCGCTGTCTTTTTCTTTTGAACTGAATACAGTCTTGAGCTACAGTGCCACACTGGTCAAACCGCATTATTGCAGGCTCTCACATTAGGTAGATACAAGATCAAACCACTACTCAAAAACATTTGCCGACAATTTGTTTTATCGTCAACGTTGTTGATAATGTCGGCTAATTGTTTCAGCCTATATATATATATATATATATATATATATATATATATATATATATATATATATATATATATATATATATATATATATATATATATATATATATATACTAACGTCTATACGTTACAGAGAGTCATGTGCTTTCACATCTCCCAAATGCTCAAAATAATCTATTAATGGCACAATAAACCAATTACACAATAATAGAATGCAAAACAAAAGCACCCCAAAACAGAAACTCAAAGAGAAAATAAAGACTTTGACTTAACACAAGGAAAACTTTAGATTTTCTTACCTGACTGGTACTTCTTGCTCTGACTGACGCCATTATGTGGCATATATATTATCATATTATCATATATGTGCAAATATGCTGTATATATGCAGCATATATGTGCAGATAAACTGCATATATGTTTCATATATGCACATATATCCTCATATAGGTTCTTTCCATGTGGCCTCTGAGGTGCATGGTGACTGGCTGCATGAAAGTGTGTGCCATGTGTTCTGTTTGTTCTCACTGCACACAGGAACACAGGTCACACTCAGTGAGACAAGATGTTACAGCTCCTTTTACATCACCTTTTTTTCTTCCCTGTGCCACCATTTTTCTCATTCTTAAAAAAAAATAAAAAAAAATATATATATATATTGACCCATATATAAAGTATATAAAACACTCATTTTCATTTTATTTATTTTTTTACACTTTTTATTTAGTTTTGTTTGTTTTTCTATCTCTTGTATAGCAGTAAGTATTCCGTGATGTCCAATCGATCGGTTCAGGGAAATCATATTTCCCCCCTCTCCACTTTCCTTCAGCAAGTTAAATGTGCTCCTAACTGTCCCAATGCAGTTAATTAGCTGCCTGTGGTAGCAAATAGCAAATTTACATTTTTATAGTTTTTCAAGTTAATTAGCCTGCTCACTCAGCCAGACATTTCCTGTTTATGTGTCTTCTGTTTTGAACCGTCTGTTTCTAAACTATTCTGGCAAAACAATGTCTCTAGATAACAGAGCTGCGACAGACCCTCAATATTTACAAAATGTGATATCATGAATGATATAATAACATAAAGGAAATCTTGTTTAGAACATGGATTTACAGTTGGATTTTAATCTCATTTACTGACCTGGCTCACTTTGGAAAATGCCTATTGCATTTCACTGTAAGCACTCCCATTGGTCAGTAGGATAAAACTATTAGGGAGAGTTAAGGGGAAACTTTGACACTGAATCTGTTGACACAAATAATTGTTTAAAACTGCTCAAATCAACAGAACAATGTGACATGACCCCCCCTGGAAGCCCATTTCAGCACAGTCAGAATTTGTGTGTTTATCACTGAGGAAAGAGAAAAATCCCTCTGCCTAGTCACATGAACAGTCAACCCAAAGAACAGTGAGTGATGTGCCTCTCGGTGAGGATGCTTTACACTTAATGTACACTCATTTAATCTCTGTGTTACAGTACTGTCATCTTTAATTAAACATTTAGATGTCCTATATTTATTTATTTTTAACTTATTTTTATATTTTGATATATGTGTGTGCATCCTGTATATACATATATATATATATATATATATATATATATATATATATATATATATATATATATATAAAAATATATATAGGCCTCGAACCCGGGGCGACGGCATGGGAGGCGGACGCTCTAATAAGGAGGCTAAATGACTGCAGCCACTAACGTCTGTCATCAGTGCATCTTTTGAGACCGTTTTATATATATATATATATGTGTGTGTGTGTCTGTGTGCGTGCGTGCATGCATGCGTGCGTGTGTGTGTGCGTGTGTGTTTATTCTCTTCAGCATCACATTTTTCACCGCTGTAAAGCTCAATGCATCCGTCTGTCAAAAGCATCCCTCCTGCTATCTCATGGGCCTTGCTATGGGATGAGGGGGTGTCTGTCTCAGACCTGCTGTCCCCCTCATTTCCCTTCTCTTAATTAGCAGCATTCACAAGCCAGCTGTTTATAATTAAATTTATACGCAGTGGTGAATAGCCAAATAAAAGGAACAGATAGTTCTGTGTGCTCTAACTAAAATGCAGAAAGAAAACAGTACTACTAATTAAGGGGTGTAGGGTGTTATAGGAAGGAAAGGGAAAGCTTCAGGTGAACTTCCTGTGGAAACACTGGTAAGCTGTGCTCTTTATTTCTTCCCAAATGTTTGTTTTATTATACTATATTTATATGTGTGTTTCTCTGGTCTTTTGTCAAATGAAAAGGAACCGTGCAGATTGAACAAGCTTGTTTTTGGTGTACTTTTATTACTTGTTGGCTCTTTGGCTCTTTTTGAGAATAGTAAAGATAGACAGAGTAAATTTTCCCTGTGTGATGTTGCTGTAAAGTCCCTTTCCAGCAAAGGTGTAATGACTCCTCAGTGGGTATATAAATTAGAAATATTTCTTTTTAAATGTAGAGCATAAAAGGGAAGAATTTAAAGACTACGCAGTGAATAAAAGTTAATTCAACATTAATTAAACATTAACATGAAAATCATTGTCAAGAAAAGATTTGACTTTTCACATCAAAATCCACCAACATATTTGTTTTGAACTGTTTTGTACTGTTTTTGCTTGTAAATAGTGCTTGATCTGTGCCTGAATTCCCTCCTGATTTTCACAGGTGAAAGCCGTATTATGGATAGAGGACTTTTAGCTGGAAGCAGTTTGAAGTTAAAAACGTCTTCATTATGAATTTATTACAAATAGACAACTTTTAGCTTCACAAGGTTAATTGATGGATTGGAGTGTGTGTATTATTGTTATGTATTTATCAGCTGTTTGAACTCTCATTCTGATGGCTTCCATTCACTATAGAGGATCCACTCTTGAGCAAGTGATGTAGTGCTAAATTTCTCCAAATCCATTCTGATGAAGACACACACTCATCTTTTTCTCCATAAATGTAATCTATTCAAAATAAATCCATTTGTTAGCATGTGTGGAGCTGCATTACAGAATTGCTTTAATGCTTTATCTCTGAGGACAGAGATCAATAAAAATAAACATCAAAGTATAAGCATGCTTACCTTGGGGATGGTCTTCCATTTGGTTCGGTCACACTATGGTGTATTCAAGCAGAAATATACTTAATAACAGCTTTAATTAACTTCTGTATGACAGATTGAGACTTGAGAACACATACAGTGCCCCACCCCAAAAGCATCTAAGCCCCTACAAATGAGTTTAATTGCTTTAGTTAAAATATATCAAACCAAGTGCAACAGAAAACAAATGATGCTTTTAAACTAACTTTTTTTAAATATTTGCAAGGACTATTGCCCAACTGTTGTCAAGGTGATTTTTCAGTGGATATATGTGTAGCTCCTCAAGTACACAGGTGTCTTTGCAGAATAATCACATTCATTATTGTTTTACAGTTTTGTCTTAATTTTAAACAATATATCAATTATTTTAGAATGTGAAACTACTGTTGCTATATTTCTTTAAAATACTGCATGTTCAGTCAGGCTGAGCAGCAATGCAGATGTGAAAATGTGTAACGATCGATCATAGGAAACGAGAGATCCAAGTGCAGTGAGACAAAATGCTGGTGGTCCAGTCACTCACTGTGAAAGGAGAATCTGGCATGGGCATGTGTACTCTGTTTCTAATCATCAGACACAGATGTCCGCACTCCTTTTGTCCTTGTCGTTGATGAGCATCAAGAGGCTGCAGCTGTGATTGGTTGACATCCAGCCAGCCAAGCTGCTTCAGTGTGGCGCTGTCCATGGTGCTGCAGCACAGCAGACAAGAACTAAGGCCTTAGGGGTTTTTTGTTTCTCTTTTGCTAATCTGGTCATATCTGCACTGATAACATTTTTACATTCTCTTATTTCAATTAAGAACACATTATATATTTAAATTGTACTATAAAGGTCTGTGAGTTGAGGAAAGATAGACTCCTCCCTTTCCTCACACTAAGTAAGTATTGACCAACCAATAAGAGAAGAAGAAAAGATTCAAAGTCCAATTTCAAAGGTTAAAGTTGAGGAGTATCATTTGTTTCTTTAAGATCTGTTGAATGATGGCAGATCCAAGCTGTCTATATATCAGTACTCATTGCTAGTATCAATTTGATGACCTCCATAACCTCCACTTCACAACTAATTCACAGGAGATTGTAGCAAAGAGCATAATTTCACAGAACAATCAGACAAGCAGAACAACTTGGACAAATATAATTGAATGAAAACGTGCCAGTTCGAAACCTCAATTTGAATGAATTTTGGATATTCAGTCAGACTGAACAGCTGACCAGCAGGAGTAGCCATGTAACTGGAGTGGCCCCCAGGCTACAGTATGAACTGCTTATAAATTCATTGGACTTCACCCCATCTGATAGAACAAACAGTGCCAGACCTATAAGCCAAACTTATGGGCCTATTAACTCCTCTCCAGGTCTGTGTTTATCGCAATACTGGTAGTGCAGGATAGTCCCCATGGACACCAAACAGCAGCATAAATCCACACTTGAAAAACTCTGTGATATTTGACAGCTCATTCTCATGCACTAAACGGCTTTATAATGGGTGTTTAGGAATTAGTGCACTGGTGAATGAGACACCCCCACAGTCCCCCCGCATTATGGAGCGACCCAACCAGTCTCATAATATGAGGTAATTACATTATGTTTAATTTGCCTACTTAGAGATGGCACATCAAAGCAACAAATATACAGGAGTCACAATCACAGAATTTTTTTCTAACTTGCTCATTACTGATTTGCATGCACAGTGTAAATTACACACCCGCTGACAATGTCTTTTTTATAGGTGACATAAATTAAATCAGTAACTGGATCTATATTACCAAAATAAGTAGTTACATGCTCATTCATTTATTTTTTTTAAATAATGATACTATTAACAAAACTCCTAATGTCCATTGCAACATCCAGTCAGCAACTACAATACTTTGAAGTCTCTTATTTTGTTTCATTAAAAAGAACAGATTAATTTGAGTTATTTGTTTGGGAATCAGACTACACTTGAACTGTATGTATTTTTATGCATTACAAAGAACCACACTATACTGGTTGCACTGTATATTTAATGCTGTAGATTTTTCATTGTTTTTCAATGCAATATGTGCAAGACGAACATATATGTATATTTTGCTCTGTTTTGTGCATGACACAGCATTCGAAAAAATTTTAATCTGTAAAACACAGCACTCATCAATAGCTATGTTTCCATCCACCTACTTTTATGTGAATTTCGGGATATTGCCTAAAACATGCTTGATGGAAATACCAAGATGTGCATAGATTTTAAAAATGCACATGAAATTTATTCAATGTTATCAACACCATTTTAATCATTTTTAAAATGCCTGAGCCAATGCCCATCATTAAAATGATTTGGTTTAATCACCTCCCATAACTGTTTCACACAACAGCTGTACATTCCCAAACATCAGGCATCTGAACACAAAAGAACATGACAATGCATTTTAAATGCAAAAACACATTATTTTGTCAATTGCCCCTAAGTAGAGCAGTCAGAGAATTTTATTTCAGGGTTCTGTCTGCACTGGCGAGATCCATTAACATAACCTTCATTCACATTGTACATAAAAAAAAAAAAAACACAATGTGAACATCTGACTTGCAGTCTCTTCACATCTCAGTTGTGATTTAATCTCTAAAAGAACATGCCCTCAATCTCATACTATCATATCAAGAATTCATGCTCCCTTCTTGTGCATTTAAATTACAAAGAGCAGCTCAAAATCCTAATTTCCTGTCAGTTATCAACGCACAAACACACGCATCCCTGCAATGTCTCAGGTGGAACTCTGCTGGTGGGATGAAGTGCTAATGGGGGTGAGTTATTTGTGCCTGATAGTGTGCGTCTGTATGTGTGTGTGTGTATGAGCGTCTCTGGGGATTTATACATCCTCACGTCTAGATTTTCATGGGAGAGAATAATAGCAGATCAGATATGGGAGTTAATCACAGCTTTTCTTCTTTATATCACCCCTGAGAATTCAACATGGCTCTCTCTCTCCATTTCTACCAGAAAGACTCGGGAGATAGAGGAATGTACGAAGCATACATTTATTGACAGCTCAGCGAGCACAATTATAAATTTCTTTGGCGGAAGGCCCCGTCCATGGTTCGTAATCCGAGGGTAGCGAATCTGCATTTCCTGCCTGAAGACGAAGGCAGGGGCGCAGCAGACCCCCCCTGGAAGGTAAGGACAGGACCATCCTGGTAGTGGTGGGGAGGGTGGAGGTTGTTGTCGCGTTGGCATCTGCGAACTCAAACATGTGTAAGTACGATCTTTTATACAGGAGTATAAAGACGTGATTGGATAATGATGAAGGTAATTAGTGACGAAGTGATTGAGTCTTCCTGGCAGAACTTAGGCTAAAGCTTCCATTTCTGTCTCACTTTCTCTCTCTGTCTTTCTCCTTCACCTTCTCTATTGTCATTTCTCCTTTTTCCCTGTGTAAATGCCTCATAAATCAGGTTCATAAAGCAGCCATCACATCGGGGCAGCTGTTGTCCCCCAGAAACTCATTAAAGAAAGAAGAGAAGCACTCTTCCTTAATGAAAGTGAAGTGATGTCTAGGTCTTAACACACATTATTCTACAAGGGCTTATTGGGACAGAGAGAAGGAAGGGGAAGAATATGATGAAGAGGTATGCAAAGGAGGAGAAGAAAGGAAAGGAAAGGAGAGGAGACAGATATTAGAGTGCTATGATGATTAATAGGACTTTATGGGGTAGAGAAAAGTCAAGCTGAAAGCTAGTGATACAAAGCCATCAGATAATTATCAAGGGAAATACACGGCGTGTCTGTAGTCACATAGCTATAAATACTAACACAATAAAACAGATGGAATAAAGATATAGCAACTTGGGTTTTGTGTTGAGAGATATATCCATTTTGCATGCTGAAAAAACCTGATCTCATGAGAAAACATAACTATTTTACGAGGTGCTGATTTTCATAAGATATCAAACAATGTGATTTTTTTTTAAATGCAAGCCTGAGGGCCCATCTGTAACAAAGTAGAACTATAACACACGTGTGAAAACATACTGTATGAATAAGATCATACGAATTAGCCACCAATTCGCCAAAGATTGTGTAAGATTGCATAAAAAAAAAACATAATAAAAATAGCACAAAAAAAAAAAGTTTTTCACAAATTCTGAAAATGTTCGTGGTATATAAACTATAAAACTATAAAATGTGAACTATAAAAACACATCCACATCTGGAAAAGGCTAAAGGGACACAAAAAGATCTTAATTTATATCTAAATATGATAACACTTAAATGCTAGTTTGTGTTTTATTGGCTACCTATGTGTCTGTGTGTATCTGGGAGTGTGTGTGAACGACTTAATCAATTTTTGTACTTGTTCTTCAGTGTAGCAGATATAAGTCATGTTAAGTGCTTTGAAAGCCTATGCTGTAACCAAGAGGGGAAGAGATGTACTACTATCAATGGAAATGTTTTATCTGTGTGTGTGTTTTTGTGTGTAAGTGAGACATGAATGTGTTATTCTCTAGTCTAGAGTGATGCCCTGCCAGCCTGTTGTTTTGACACTTGTCAGCTCCACACCTCTACAGACATGATTTTGTGTGTGTGTAAATGCACATGAGTGGGCCGTTCTGACAGGTTAAGATGAGCTCTTTGGACCCTGTTGGAGATAAGGTGACAGACTGGTCAGTGTGTGAGTGAACAGAAACCTTTAACCAAGCTGAATCAAACTCAGATGAACAGGTAGATGGAGCATCCACCTCTACTTCTTTACCTCACTTCATTAACTTGGAACAATCACTTAAATATATGGTTGCAGATTGTTTGAGGGTGTTGCCATGTTTCCTGCTGGATTTTCAGTTAAAAATAAATCAAATATTAATTGTGGATATAAGATGGCAGTCTGTGAACTCCATGCAATAAAAGCAAGATGATAAAAACATATTTTTATTGAGTTGTCCTCACTGAATGTAGGAAAATACAACATGCAACACAACTACTAAAATTCACCTTAAACCCATTAAAAATAGTAATATCTGTTACTTTAAATAACTGTTAACTGAAACATTTTTTTTTATTTCAGCTAGTTGCCAAGGAAATATTTCTAATTTTTATTTAGATTAACTTGACATAATAAAATAACTAAAATAATCAAAACTATAAAGATACAAAAAAGAAAAAGAAAAAAACTAGTAAAAATTACAAAACACAGCAAAATTACTAAAACGTACATAAAAATGAAACAATGAACAAATGATTCATATGAGACGGTTCTTAATAAAAAACATATAGAGCAATCTGGTGTGGTCTGATTTTCAAATGATGGATTACTGAATCCAGCAATGGAGAATCTGAATATTGAATCAATAGTTTTCACTCACAGGTTTTCACCCCCCAGCTCTTAATGCATCTTGTTTCCTTCTGGAGCATCAATGAATGTTTGAATCTTTTTAAATAGTTGTGTTTTAGTCCCTCAAATGTCCTCAGTCTGAAAAGATGCATCTCAAAATCATAAAGTCACTGCAGGGAAGGGTTCAAATATGCAAAGATGCGGAATCTGCAGGACCTTAAAGATTTTTCTAAAGAACGCTGCTCAGTTTAACTGTTCAGAACAAACAAGGGACTCATGTACAACCATCACAAAACAGAAAGACAGTCGAGGATCATCAGGTAACAGAACCAAGGGTTCCCAAACTTTTGAGTGGGGTTATTTTAATAATTTCAGAATTTTTTTGTCTTGTGGACTAAATGTTAATATCTTTTATATACAATATCTTACTCAGGACAGTGTTAAATAAAAAATAACATGAATTTAGTATGATCTCTCTTATTTTTTGAAAATTATTCATATTTTCACAGATTCTGCAAGGGGTGCCCAAACTTTCGAGCCCCACTGTAGTGTAAAGTGTTACCATAAAAACTAATCCAAAATATTTAAAAACCGTTATAGTAATCTCAATTATATTAAACAGTTTATTATTTACAAGCCAAAAAATAAATAAATAGAAGAACGCAGAAGGCCTTATATGTCTTTACCACAGAAATATGTTACATGCAACATGAATCTAAACTGGACTGAGAAAAAAAAATTAAATGCAAAATGAGGTCTGGCATACACCATTGTGATCAGTCTAGCAGTAACTCGTTGACATTTATCTGCTGTTGAGATACTGGAAGAGCACTGTAACACATCCACCCCTCTACACTCCTGTCTGTTGACACATCAGTTTATGATCTCATTACACAGTCCATTAATTAGCAGTGAATTAGTAAGAGAGAGCCAACAGTGAACACCTGTCCACACACACTCATGGGTCCTCATGTATGCTCAGCTCATATGTTAGACCTGTAGTGCAGTTCTTTTTATTTTAACATCTGCCTAATGCCGTGAACGTTAAGAGCACTGAGCTACACCTTACCTCAGTGTGAAGCTATGCAGCTTTTTACTCAGGCACCCAAGAGTCCACCTAATTGCACTGGCAGTACAGCACAGCCTATCACTGAACTAGCATGTCATTCATCACCGTGGCGGTTAATTGACAGGCTCTGCTGTAACTGAAAGAACTGTGTCCGCATGGATAAATGCAGGATGGGCAGGCAAATGAAAGACGATGTACAGGTTCAGATGTTTAGCAATGCGAGGCCATAAGTAAGACACAATACGGAGATCCTATAGCCTATAGTCATTACATTTGCTTTCTCCATACATCAACGACCCAAATATAGAAAAGCGTCATCTTTTATTCACCCTCCTGTCTTTCTAAACCTTTATGACTGTATTACTATCTACAAAATTACATATATAAAGGGGTCATATGATGTTTCTAAAAATAGCATTATTTTGAGTATTTGGTGTAATGAAATGTGTTTGTGCGGTTTAAGGTTAAAAAAACACATTATTTTCCTCATACTGTAGATTATTGCTTCTCCTCTATGCCCCGCCTTCTGAAACGCATCGTTTTTTACAAAGCTCATTGGTCTGAAAAGCGAGTATGCTCTGATTGGCCAGCTATCCCGTGCCTTGTGATTGGCCGAATGCCTCAAGCGTGTGACGGAAATGTTACGCCCTTTACTGTCATGCCATGTCCCGGTCAGAATACCGGCGTGCCAAAACAAAAACAATAAAACCCATTATAAACTAGGTATTTGTAGCGTCCAGTGGGGACATAATTACTGATTAAATGATGTTTACTGTCTTTTAAACATAAAACAATGTCTGCATTTGTAATCGGAGAAACGACAAACAACAAACTCTACTCTACACTGCTGAAAACGTGCGTTTGAATCATCAGTGGCAAATCCTTTAAATATGTAAACGTACTCACAGACTGTGAATCAGAACAACCGGCATTGTAGTCTTCTCTCCCAGGATCAAGAAACAGTCCTCCATAAAATAAGATGCACACATCTGAATATTTGGCTTGAACTGTTCTGGAACTGTGTTGTAAATACAACTTAACCAATGATTTCTAGTTGTGTCCCACTTTGGAAGGCCATAACAAAGTAGTTTTGCTTTCACAACGAAACACACAGCATCTTCACAACATGGCGTCAGCAGTGGCAGCAACAATATTATGCAATTTTTCTTTGCGTGAACATTTGGGTGGCATTATGCAAATCTTCTCACATCGTGACATAGACATGTGGATTTTTTTGCAGTCTGTCAGTCATATAATGGAAGTAAATGAGAATCACAGCTTTGAGAGCCAAGAAAACAAACATACACAAACAAAGCTAAATAAAACCCTGTGGCTAGTGACTCAGATAGATTAGTCCCAATGTCAGATCAATAAGTGGAACAAACACAGCAGGCTTGTCTAAGGATGAGACAGGTGGAGGTGACGCTGAGACTTCAGACACAGTGCTGGGCTGAGACCTTTCATTAGCAGCCAAAGGTCATAAGGTCAAGTCCTGCCTGAGGGAGTTCTGTGACACAAGCCTAAAGAAAGGAGGGGAGGATTTGGTAAATCTCTCTGTCTGTTTGAAGCACAAAGGTCTGTGTAAGAACAGGCGCCGAGGGGAAAGACAGAAAGAAAAGGAGATGGGTCAGAGCGGGTTCAGGGAAGAGGGAGTGAATAGTGTACTTGAATTGTCGGGGGGAAATTAGAAACAGTAGATATCTGTCTGCTTTTCACACAGGGTCAGACACTGTAAAATGCTGTGACATATGAGGCACAAATCATTTGCATATAATAACTATAATAAATTTCACTTTAGCCAGAATGCACACCCTTTTTATTTTTTCCTGTTAATAAGACGAGCGTGTGTGCTAAAGACCTCTTCCTGTTTTAACTAAAAGTCTTCTCTTTGTACTCTCAGTAGTTGATTTCATTTAAGTGCTCCAATTAAATGCTGTTTTGATGAGGCTAGCATGGAGAGATGTGCACCAAAAAAGGATCAAAGCGTATTAAGGAATCTTCCCACTTCTTGGGAGGTTAATATTAAATTTTCAGCCTAATTTGCACCAAATCAAAAGGACATGGGAAAGCCGGGCGACAGCATGCAGGGGCTGTGAGCTTGGACCAGGCATGTCTCATTCCCTCTAACTTAGCAGAGGAAATTATATTTATTTGAGAAGAATTTCACCAGTGTCTGGCAACGGTGTTGTGCATGGTATATGCATTTGCAGAGTGTATTTCATAGTTTTGTCTTCTGTTACCAACAGCTGATGAAAATTCTACTTTATTACAGGAATAAATTACATTTTAAAATATATTCAAATAAAAAAGTTATTTGAAATTGTGATAATATTATATAAATGCAACCTTGGTGAGCAAAAGATACTTCTATCAAAAACAAATCAGAACGGTGGTGTTAATACAATATATTTAAGCAACAAAGCATTACAGATTGGGAGCAGAGTTGATTTTGTCTGGAGAAAAAAGAGTAAGTGTTTTGAAATTCTGAGAGTCTGTGTTTTCTCTGGCTCATGGAACCATTCTCTCATCAATGGAAAATCTGGAATGGACTTAGAGTTACAGTAGAATTGCTGTCGTTCCAGTCCACTCAGATACTCTATTCCAGCGTTGCTTGGCAACACATAACATTTGATGCTTTGGCTTCTTTTGGAACTATTTCTGTTGGCAGAGAAGTAGAACTAAGTAACTGGCCAGATTCTATCTGAAACATAAGTTACTTGATATTAACTTCTGTGTCACAGCAAAACTGACGATGTTTCCAGTATCCCACCACCACTCCAAGTACATCTCATTCACAATTAGGCATTTGAAAGATGATTTTATCTAAAGTAACTTGGATTGGATTGGATAAATATTATTAATCCCAAAAGGGAGAATTACATGTCACAGCAGCACACAATAATCAATAATAAGTAATAAATAAAATTAAAAACATTCTCCAACATGTATTTCCCAGTATCAATTTCACAAAGCATTATGATTACACACAACAAAGTGATTCTATAATACAGTATAACATCTTAACATCTTGTATAGCACTGATTGTACAGTTCCAACAGCAGTTGTTAAAAAAACGACTTTCTAAATCACTCCCTGTGAAAGCGGGGTTGAATTAATTTTGAGCTAAATGTATGAAGAGGGTGGCAATGATTCATCATAGAGACCAATTAGTCAATCATTCTATATATGGTGGGTAACACACTCTCCTCAACAAAAACCTGACTTACATTGCATTTAAAGTTTAGGCATTCCCTGGGGATCGAACCTATGGCCTTACCGTTGCTACATTCTAAAAAAAATTTTTGTAAAAAAATAGGGCACAGTATTAATATAAAATAAATATTAATACTGCATAGCTAAGAAGGAATTTTCCTTCATTTTTACTCGTGCTTTATTTGTATTTTGAATTATATATATAGCTGTTAGACCTTTTATTGAGAGGTGTGTGCCTTTCCAAATCATACCCATTCAAATGAAATTGCCACAGGTTAACGCCACTCAAAGTGTAATTTGCTAAATTGTCACAAATCAGTTTTTGCTTTGTCATTATGGTGTATGGAGTGTAGATTGATGTGTAGATTATATATATATATATATATATATATATATATATATATATATATATATATATATATATATATTATTTTTAACAAAAAATGTAGCACCTTGTGCTTTTTGAGCTAGGAAAATGTCATCTCTTTTTCTATTGATTTCTATTTATATATTAATATTTTAGTCTTCATGGATTCAACAGTCCATGGGGGTATTTAGCCCTAGACCTTCATCTCACACAAGCCTATTAAATAAAAATGTGAACTCATGAATAAGAGAAAAACGGCTCTCAAAAGGATTCTCAAGACCAAGGGACCAAAACCAGTCATTGAATTTTGCCTTTAAAAGGCAAGTCAGTTCATTTTATAATGATTTATACTATTTATATTCATGCAAGTACAGCTCATATCTACCTGAAAGGGGAAATGCCAAAATCTCTGAAATTCAAGATTGAATTCAAATAACATATTTTAAATTATAACATCTAACAACTGTAAAACCATAAACTGCTTAGACAATTGGCTTTTTTTTTTTTACCTCAAAACAAGGACTCCAGATGGCATATTGAAAATTATGATTTCTCTCTCACACACAAACACACACACACTTCTGGTTCACTATCCTTGTGGGGACTCCCAGTGGGCGTAATGGTTTTTATACTGTAAAAACACTTTTTTCTATCGCCCTACACATACACCTACCCCGCACAGAAAACTTAGTGCAGTTTTACAATCTCGTAAAAATTTACAAATAATAATAATTCTGTATGGTTTATAAGCTTCTGTACCCATGGGGACCTCAATTTAGGTCCCCACGGTGACACAAGTCCCCATGAGTTGGTGTGTATCAGGTTTAAGTCCCCACAAGTACAGAAAAACATGTATAAACACACACACACACACACACACATTTCCTCTCATAATGTATCTGATCTTGTCACAATGTAAAATCATCCAAAACATCTGGTTTGTAGCACCCCCAAGAGGAGTGCGTTTGCATGTGTATTTGAAAGAGGCAGATGATGGTATTCAGATTAAAACTCTTGACTTTATATCTGGTAATCTGGATTAAATCCCATAAATACAGGACTAAACAACACTGGCTGAGGATCTCTATATGTGAGTGTGGGAGTGAGTATTAGTTTTGATTGGATTAAGGCTGGGGATTTGTGTATTTAAACTGAGATTACCAATGCGATCCAGCCTTTGAAAGCTCTCTACACACTGAAGCAGGGGAAAGAGGTCACTGTCTCTGGCACTGCTTGCTGTAGCCTTCTCTCTGAAGTGCTCCTGCTAGCATAATCTGCCCTGTGTTTTATATGTGCGCTGAAACAGCAGACTGTGGCAGTTACAGAAGAGTCTAACATTTCTACAACCTGACATCAGTGTGTGTGTGTGTGTGTGTGCGCGCGCATTCATATCTACAGTGTTTTAACAGTGCCCTCTGCTGATAACATATCAATACATAAATGCTCATTCACACACTCCATAAACAGAATTCACAATAAATGAAAAAAGTACAGTACATCTAAAGAAATAATGAACTCCTTGAGAAATGTTGTGGTGTAGACCGGTAACTTCAGTGCTGTGGTGAGCTCAGTAAGCAGGATCAGCCAAGTGTGTGTGGTATATTCATTGATTAAATGTCAGTCTGATCTCCACTGAATGCCCATTAAAGCAGACCAAGCCAGATGAATGCACACACACTACCACAACACACCCGTACCAGGTTACGTCAGTTTTAAATCATATTTTGCTTCTGTTTTTAGCATGCTTTACTGACATCATTTAGCATGAAAAGAATCATGGAGTTGTGATATAATAAGGGTTTCTCAATTTAACATTCATATTAGTGTTAAGGTATGGCTAGATAAATTAGCAGAGCCAACATAACCCAAAGTATGCGTCAGCCTATGCTAGTGTACGGTTACAGAGCGAGTGGCATAAATGTCATCATTAGCATAATTAATAAATATGTACTGAAAATAGGTTACAACAATCTACTGTGCTAAAATGCTGTAACCTACACAGAAATTAATATTTAGCCAAATATGTTGCTGTTACTTACTATAGTTCTATAATTATGCTTCTTTAGTTTTAAGAGTTGTATTTGCTGATTTAAATAGATGCCATTATGAAGTTTTAATTACTTTTTGTTGGTAGCTTGTTTAGCTAACTGCTTTTTCAGAAAGATAGCTTGACCATAGCTACTGTACTGAACTTTACTTCACACACACACACACACACACACACACAAACACACACAATGGGGGCATCTGCATGGGTAAAAATAGAATGAGGCTGACTGTCAAAAAAAAAAAGTTTGCAGAAAAGATGATGAGAGAAAAATATAAGCTTGTTGACAAAATTCTACATGACAGTTAGCCTGCAGAATTAAAAGAGCTGGTGGAAAAAATGAAAAGATGACAGAAAATGTATCAAAGGCAGATCAAGGATGAGAGGATGGATTTTCTTGGCTCTTGTTTGAATTCTTTTTGTTTAATCTTTCATAATAGATGATCAAAACGAATCATAATGGAGCCTGTCATCAACAACTGAATGAAGCCAAAAAGGTCAAGTTTGTGTGTGATGTGCTCGTATGACTTCTAGCCCATAACAGCTTGAAAGGAAACTTAATTAATTCATTTATTTATTGGTTTATTCGTAATTGATATTCTTCTGCATTTAGAATGCCACCAAACAAAAGGATACAAACTGAAAATCGGGGGTAACACTTTTTTTTAGGATTTCTTGCATATTACTAGAATATTAGCCATTTATTAGTATTAATTAAGCACATATTAATGCCTTATCGACATGACCGTATTCTATATCCCTAATACCTAAATTTAACATCTACCTTACTAACTATTTATAAACAGCAAATTAGTAATTTATTGAGGGGAAAAGTCATAGTTAATAGTGAATAAGTGTTTCCTATTCTAAAGTGTTATCAAAATCAGATTAGCATGATAAAAAAAATGACAATTCAAGTGTTTCCTATAAATTCCTAACTTAAATTCGGCATGAAATGAAATTCATCTAAATGCATGTTATCTTATTGTGGATGATTTTTTATGCATGTTTAATTTTTCTACATCATAATTTTTTATCAAAATGCCTCCTCTCTGGTGACGTAAACCGAACTCACATAAACATTGCCCTTTTATACAATCAACTGCAAGTAAAAATTCACATCTTCCAGTCAACAGACAATAACTGGAAAAATATCAGCTTTTTCCTTTTCTATAACATGTTTCATTTGCATGTATGTCACAAAATCGAGGGAATAGATCTTTCACTTCTTCCACTGAACGGATGCAGTGTATTACATTGTGCTCTGACAGTGTCGTCTGTTCTGACTGACACTCTTTTTCCACTCAAGAAACATGCTGTGAAGTTTCTGTTCTGACAATCACATGCACCATTGAACTTCATTCACTTCAGCTCTATTGGAGAACAATGCAAAGCCTCTGTCTTTAAGCCATGTGGGCAGAACTTTACATATGTGCCCAGTAATTAACCATAAGCGTCGTCAGGCAACTCTGGCAGTCTGTGGGCACAGCAGGGATGGCTCCTTTTCTGACTAACAGCTGTGTGTGTTTGTTTAGAAGGAGGTATAATTGGGATTACAAGCTGTAATAGGGAGTCGTGCTGACTGCCCCAGTTTTTGCTGTTTATCTGATTTATTTACTGAGTGAAAGAGGCTCATCATGGTCTTGGTCTCAGTCAATCATGAGAAAGAAGGAGAGACAAATAATTACTCTCTTTATAGTCTTATAGTCTCTATAGTATTAATTTATCTACATTTGACTATGTTCACAGCAAACTCCCACTTCATTGTTATGGGAACATCAGTCAATCAGTCTCATGTTGTGCACTTATATAATGAACCTTATTGGTTTACATTCACATTTACTAAATATGACAATATTTCTGTCTTCTTTTTAAAGGCCAATTAATGGAATTTAATGGAATATATTCTGTTGCTTATTTGGGGGCTGAACTAACCTTCAGTTCTAGATTCATGTCTCAGTGTAGCTACAGATACAGAAAATCCTTCCTGCCCACCCACATTAGTTTGGGTAATTAATCTTTTCTTTTTTTCACTCACTACAACTTTGGCTCCGTATTTTTGCATGAGAAGAAACATCATTTTCATTACAAAGACCACTGAAAATGAGTGATGAGAGTCTCATTAACCAGCAGCTGTGGTGATGATGAGATTCACAGAGAAGAAAAGAGGGAGGAAGGAAGGAAAGAGAGATGGAGAAAATAATAGAGGATGAATGGAGTAAATCAAAGCTGTGTAAACTGTATATGTACAAGGTTTCATGATGCAAATTCTTCATCATTCAGAGATTTATTTAGCATTATAAAGGCCTGCAAAAATTCAGTGAATTCAATATGGTTGCTATTAAATGCCTAATAATTCAGTAATTTAAATTTAAATTAATAGCATGAATCGTTAAAAAGGCAGCATCATTATTATTAGCTCAACATCAAACTAAATAAATCAATAGTGAGTCCCCACCATGACAGAAAAACAAATGCACGTGTGTGTTTTTGATCCAAGAGTGAGTCAGTGTCAGTGGGTGTTAATCCCACAGTAATCTTGGCATGGGTGCTGCAGTTTTTCATTCCCGCACAAATACTAAGAACACCAGTTTGAGGCTGAATGACTCTGAACCTGTATATTAAGGACAGCTACATTACAGAAAGTTGTTTAATCTCTTGTTCTGTGTTTGATCCATCGCCACTTCCTATGGTTATCAACAGAGGAAAGAGGATCATCATCATTATTATTGCATGTGATACTCTAATGAGATACTATCATCAATCTTCTAACTGCTTCTCGGGAGCACTTCAGTTTATAACATTCAAATATTCAAACGTTGGACTAAACTAGACAGTCAAGGCAAAAGTCGATGCATTATAAATGTTTTTCCTGGATAGAAATCCATTATTTATTCCACTTGTTAATAATAATGAAAAGGGACTCTTTTTCAAAAATTTTAGGGTCCAGATTACAGTACAGAAGCAAAAACTCACCATAAATCCATAACTTAGCAACAGCAAGTTACAAAGGTGCTGCAAGTTTAGAACATTCTCGCCATCCAGTGGCCAAAACTATAAACTGCATTTAAATTGGCTTTCACTTTTCCTTAATTTATTTCATCAGAGTTCAGACCTAAATAAAATGTAACACAAAATGAGCAAAACCAGAAAATATAAAGGTAAAAATACAAAAAACAGAACAAAACATGACCAACATAAAGTGAACATGTCTGTGGTTCTCTGCCTGTGGTTTTGGGCCTTGTGTTGCGTATAGGTTTATTGCTTCTGAAAGACCAGTGATCATGCATTCAGATCACTTTCTTTGTGCAATAGTTAGAACAAAAACATACATGTCTCTTTCGTTTTCCGAGAAACTGTCATGTGGCCTCTTATTCTTATGGATGTATATAAGAGACATACCACAGACTGAAGATTGAGCAAGACAAAAGGCATAAACATTTCAACAAGACCAGTGATTTATGACTGACACCTGTGAAAAATATATAGTTAAATTTAGTTTATTTCTATATCTCACAATGAGCAAGAGAAATGAGAAAGAACTTCTATTTAGAGCAGTTCTTTAAAAGAAAATAAGTTTCTTTAAAAGAAAAAAGAAAAGAAAAATGAAAAAGAAGTAGAAAAATCATTTCATACCATCAAGCCTTTCAATTCCATTTTTTTATTGTAATTTGGAAAAATATTATTCTCTGTATAATATTGATGTATTATTGTAATTGTAATATATGCTTTGTTAAACTGGCTTTAAAAATACACAAAAACTGCCTTTTACAAATTCAAAAAGTCAAGCAACCTATTATACTGTACACTTCAAAACTTTCACTTTTAAAGGAATATCTAATTATTTTTAACAGACCTCAATTCAGTAAATGGCACGACAGTCAACATTAAAGTCAAGCCAGGCAAGTCATGTCACAAAAATACCTACAAATAATTCTACATTATGTATAATAATCTAATAATAATTCTAATGCTTTCCAATTGTGAATGAAATTGCACATGAACCAGCTCTCTTATAACGTCTGTGTGGGACACAATCCAAATAAAAGAACCCATGACCTCTATGTCAGTGATATTTTCTATAAACACAAACTGAAGTGCTGAACAGAACCACTGATGTGTATTTTTGAACACAGGAGCACACTCTATCTTTGAGGATGCATAAAAACCACTAATTATAGCAATCAATAAATAATTAATGTATGCAGAAATCCTTTGAAGTCATATCACAGGGTCTATTTAAATCTGTTTATTTCAATTAAAAAAACAGCATCGGTTCATTAAAAACAAACCAGGCTTGATAGACTTTCTTGGAAGAGAAGCTTTACTGAAACCCCCTCTCAGGACCTTATCCTCTGAGCTGTAAAGTTTTACTTACAATTACTGTATTTTCTTGAATTCTTTCAATCACTGTCAGATGGGAAATAATAGAGGTCTAAGTGACCTTCTCTTTCTTGAAAGTAAAAACGTACCCATGTGATCCAATTATTTTAAGCTTCAAGTGGAAGCTTCCAGCTGATTCTCAGGCATCTCACAATGGAAACTTGTTTTCACGATTTGGATACCTGACAGTTTTAAAGAACTTTTGTTAAAACAATCAAGACACTAGTGTTCAAAAATTGGTATTTAGTGTCTTTTAGCAGAAGGAGAATTGGTTCCATGATTAAAAATAAAAGTCTTACGACTTGGATTCACAAACTGTTTAGTTAAAACAAGCAACACAGACATCTACCACACTGGCATTTTGGTGTCTTTAAAAATATGCTATACAGAGCATTGTGCTGATTATGAATTATGAAAAAGAAATAATCTGCAAGGCACTTGTTAATTTTCTGACATTTTTATTCCAAAACTTCACAGCAACAGTGTTTTTGTTGTTGGGGGATTTGAAAATAAAATCAACAGCTGAGGTCAGTTTATTTAAATGTTTTACATTAAAATTAAAAAGAAAGTATGATTACTTAAGAGGTATTTTGGTAGAATCATTCAAACGGTCCACATGTTCTTTCTCCCAACCATGGATGTCCACATTGACCTTTCCTGTAGAACATAAGAAAATAATGTAATTCTTAACTGAAAAGTAAACCATGAAATTGGTTTATTACATTTATGCCTATATTTTAAATGTTTATATAAGCCTGTGTCTTTAGGTAAATTAGCTAAAATGAACTGCTAAAGTCATGAAATCATATGCTGAGCTCACCCATTAGACCAGAGGGTAACTGGCTGCAGTAGCGATGCCGCATTGGTTGTTCTTATTCCTGGACATGAGGATGTAGCCTTTTTCACCCCATCCCAGACCCCAGCTAGAATCACAGCAGTTTGGGGCATTTAGTTGTTTGGTCTCTGTTCATTTGTGTTCCATTTTATATTTTAATTCTTGTTTCATCATCTTGTGATTTTTTTCTTAACCTGTTCTTGACGATCCAGTAGTCCTCTTTATCCAAACTTCCATATCCAACAGCCAGGACGCCATGATCTAAGTCAGAGCTGCTGCATTCAGGCTCGTCGTAGATACCTAGGAATATTATTTATTAAGTTAGCCAGGGACATTTTTATTAAAAGCTGAAAAATAATGAATACAAATGTCAAATTTTAAAATCTAGCACCTAAAAAACAGGTGATGATGACACTTACCTGATTCATAGAGCTGAAAGCTGCTGTGACCAGCATCGATGGCAACAGATACAGGGCCGATTGTGGCCACAGCCTCCTGTAGTGCACTTTCATCCCCACTGGCAACATCAACATATCCTGTGCAGGTGGCACCCACAGTGCTCGGGTTATAACGGCACTGATCATCCTGCGTGGAGAATACTGATGAGCAAAAATTATTCCGATTGAATGAAGCTGATTTATTATTCAAACATCATTAGGACTCACAATGGCTTCATACGGGTAGGAGTCCTCTGTATCCAGACCCCCATTGGCTTCAATGTATTGGAAGGACTGGTCCATCAGTCCACCACCACAGCCCATGTTCCCAAAAGCACCAGAGCAGTCCACCAGCTGCTGCTCACTTAGGGACACCAGTTTCCCTGTCTTCTTGAATGTCTGACCCTCCAGGGAACCTGTCTGAGAGACATAAGAGCAAGAAAGGTTGAGAATCCTGAACTGGACTTTATGGATTCAATAAACATTTTCATTTCAGATCTGTTTATAAAGGCAAAAATTTGAGTCTTACTGTACTGAAGGCCCAGCATGATCCACAAATCTTCTGGTCTTTAACATCGGTCACGTAGCCCTCGTCCCTCCAGTCCACGGAATTGGGCAGCACAACGGCATCCTTCAGCCGGAAGAATGTAGCACCACCACGAGCCTTTGTGTTATTCAAGGAGCCCAGGCATCCATGGAACGCCACCTGTCTGTATTCCTCATTGCTCTGAGAGAGGATAGAAGGAAGATATGGGATGAATTCTAAAAATGATAATTAAATGAATTAGTGCATTCATTTTATATGTTATATAAAAATAATAATATAATGAAAAACATATTAAATACACTACACATTCATCATCAATTTTCTCACATATTATTATGATGATTATTATAATGAGCTGTTTGTGTGTTTTTGTGTGTGTGTGTGTGTGTGTGTGTGTTTTATTTTTTTACCATGTCTGCAAAGTATGTCATGCCAAGCCTGTAGGATTTGATGCCCTGATCTGCCATCATGTTGTGGACCAAAACCAGTTTGCGATTGGTCAACCAGATCTGCTTTCGGTGAGACTCTTCCTCCACAGAAAGGTAGGCTTTACCTGATACACACAAGCACAAGGTTTTGCTGTTAAAATATTTTAATAGACATTTGTTAAAAATAAAAATAAAAAAATAATATATATGTATATAATATTTTAATATATTTTAATATTTTAATATTTTAAACACATATATATATATATATAATGTGTTTAAAATATTAAAATAAATATTTAAAATATCAAATTAATGAAATGTGTGTACTAAATAATGCAAATATTTTGCAAATTATATTTGGTAGAACAATAAAATCTTAATAAATACATTTTAACACAATGAATTTGATTATAGTCATCTGTAATGTTTAAAATACAATTACACAGTTTTCATTATAAAGTTTCATGTTTAAAAAACATGCAGAAATAATTTGACTGTCAAATAATTTAACAAATAATTTTGTCTTTTTTTATGTTCAGTCATCTCCTGAAATTGTTCTGATGTTCTGATTCAACCAAAGACCTATTTTTACATTCCTTAAGCAACCTGTGTACCTGTAAGCCTGGAAAAATTACTCTGTGTCAAGTGCTGAGTTAGATTAAGTAATTTCTCATATACACTAGAACAAAAACCTGAAGAGAGAAAGGACACAGTGAACAACTCTTCTGTCTTTGATGGATTGTCTGAAAGGCTTCTGTGTCTCTGTTTCTGCCAGTGAAGAGAACCTGATGAATCTCTTTTCCTAAGATTTTAAAGAAGATATAAATAAAACTAAAGGAGACTCTCTTACCAAATTTCATTTTCCATGCGTGAAACTCCATGTCCTCCAGAGAAAGACTGGCAGCACTGGCAACAGCCAGAAAAGCAGCGGCAACAACCAAAAACCTCATCCTGCACAGAGAAAAACAAAAGTGCACAAAATAAAACAGAACAGACTCAGAGTGTCTAACGTCACTTTTCATTTCTTCTGTCACACTCCCCCACATTTTTCCTCAAACAGTATTTTTTTTTTTTTTAAATCTGGTAAAACCTGAGTTCTTACTTGTGATGGTATGTAGGATATATGTTTCCTTGATGTCAGTCACCCGGCCTGTCAGTGTTTACCAGAATGGAGATCTAAAGAGTTTATATAGGAGATTTTGTGTCTCTGATCAGGTGCCTGTCATGAACCCATAAAATAAGTAATGCTGAGTACAAGAGAAAAAAGGGGAAATTACATAACAACAATTGTTTGTGACGAGTAAGGGTGTAATTCTGGGGAACACATTGTGTGGAGGGAAGTTTTCTGTCAACATCAACTGGAGATTGATTCTTTTCTTCTTTCTTTCTTTCATCTTTTACAGTGGATTTGTTTGATTGTGTCTCAGCAGTATATGAGCTGTGTATTTATGAATTCAGTTATTCAAGTTATATTAAAAAACTGTTAGCTTTCATACCAATGACAACACCGCAAAATATCAGTCATAAATATTTAAATATGAAGTTGCCAATTTTCCTGTACATCCAGTAACAAACTGCATGTGACATACTTTCAGTACCGGTATGCATGTGTATATATGTGTCTATGTCTATATGTGTGCACGTGTGTATACAGGCTTAGCTATATGGCCTATGAGGAAACATTCTGACTTAATCTAAAAAAACCAGAAAACATTCTCGTTTGTAACGTTTTTACGATAGTTATTACGATATACATACATCGAGTGTAGCGTAAATGACCTCAGAGGAAGCTAAGCAGAAGCTTTAAGATTTAAGATATGCTAAGATTAGCATAATTTGAAACTAATATCTCATATCCAAACATGTAACAAATGGGATAATATTACAGAGAGGTCTGTGAAAGGAGGTTATTTGGCAATAATGACAGGCTCAATGTTCAGTGACAACAAAAGTCTGTTGCCCTTTTAGTAAGCATGTGAGTGAATTTTTGTAGGTTGGTATGGCTTTGTATGCCCCTGTAACTTTCTTTAATGTATACAGGCAATGTTTATGTTAGCCCAAGAAGAATATCATCAACTTCCCTGTCAACACATTCTTATGTGCAATTTTCCACATGGATTTTCTACACATACTGTGTGAAAACACAGTGATGACTATATCAGGGTTTTTCTTGAACTCATTCTCTCTTCTTTGCATGTAAGCATTGTGATCTGTGTGGCGTTTGATTTACTGTTCGTGTGAAATACCATTTGAGTGGGAAGATTCAGATTACTTTGAAACACATTGCTTGTCTCGATTTCTTTGAAAAGTTTGACCAAACCTCAGACGTCAAGTTCAAGTTTATTTTTAAAGCACATTTAATAACAGCTAAGAGCCGACCAAAGTGCTGTACACTGTCAATAGCACAAATACAATAAGTAAAATACTAATAGATTATAGTCAAATACACATAACATGACTATAGTGAAATCAATTATTAAACGCCAAAGTACAAAGAGGAGTTTTAGACAAGATTTAAACACAGGTAGAGTGGAGGCCATTCTTATATGAGATGATAAGTTGTTCCAGAGAGTAGGACCAGCCACTTTGAACGCTCTATTTCCTCTAGTCTTTTTACTTCAGTCTTCGAATTTCTTTTGCTTTGTTAATGTATCTTCCGTCATTCAACACCTGCCCTTTTTCTTATGAGACTCTTTTTCTCTTTCATATTGTCTTATAATATGTTTTAGGCACTCTCTCAGATCATGAATTCTGTGAAATATGGACTCGAGGCCACTTTAAAAATCACTAATATGTCTCTCTCGAGAAAAAAAGATTACATGACACAACAGAGTTCCTATGTTTGAAGAACATGGCAGATGTGGTTTTAGGGTAACATGCTGCAGTTCTCTTAATGACAACTGGACAATGAGCTCTTTTGTGTTGAAATGGACAAAAGTACAGAGCTCATCTTGTTTTTTGCATGTGTTTCGTGGTGGTTTAAAATGTATATATGTAGGCATTTGTGTTTGGTCATGTGTTAGTGCTTAGTGTACAGTTTATGTATGTATGTGTGTGTGTGTGTGTGTGCTGTGCGTGTTTGTCCATAAACATGTTTTGTTCCTCATTACTGTCTATCATAATAATTAAGTCTGTAATGTTTTTGAAAGAAGCCTCTTATGCTCGTTCACTAGGCTACACTTATTTGAAGGCATTATTGACATTATTGACAATGACAAGGCATGATGACAAGTGTTATTATTTTGGGTAACACTTTACAATAAGGGTACATGAATAATCATGTACTAATGCCTAAATTAATACTTGATTACATTATATGACTTATATTATATGCAGCTTTAAAAATTATGATATTACCTCAAAACCCACAAGGAATATCTGGAGATATGATTCCTAAAGAAATGACCAATGTAAAACATGCAGGTAAGGTCCAAGCGTTTGGTGGGTGTCAGTACAGTTCACTCTCTATCCAGACGCAGGCTGCGATGATCCTCTACCTCCGCTCTCTGACTTCTTGAAAAGCCAAACCACATCTCGTGATCAGACTCATACATACTGTGTTTGTACATGTGTTTTTGATAGAAAGTATAAAATAAATCATGAGCTGAGTTTAGTAAGTAGATAACAGTAAATTAATTATGATTGGGCCCCCTAAAGAAAAGTAATGCCAAGAGAATGCATTAACAAGCCATGAGCACTGTAAAGGTTCATTGTTAATGTATGTTAAGGAACTTTGTGGCATGTATTTTTTTTATTCAAAACAAATGTATTATTTCTATATTCATAATCATATGTAGCTTATAACATAAATATAAATAGTTCCTGTTGACAGACAGAGATTTTGTACCAGCTGGCTGTCATGTTTTTTGGCAGGGTAGTCTTAGAGGAACCAACTATCCATGCAGCCGTTTATAATTTCATGATGAGGCAAGAGTGAGATTGAGCTCTGCAACATCAGTGATAAGCCTGGAACATCTTTCCTTCCAGAAGAACATAAACACAGTCTGATCAGTATCAAATCTGGGCTACAGCAGCCCATCATTACACAACATATGAAAGAGAAATGAAGGTATTCTGTCTGTGACTAACATTTTAGCTGGAAATGTTTCTTTGGTAAATGCTCATAACCATAGACATCGTTTAGAAATGAGAAATAAGCCAAGAACAAGGCAACATATTTAAATGCATTTTTATTATGGAAATACAAACACTTGCTTACATTTTCAGTCTTAACAGAACAAGTCTGTTCATTTTTAATTCAGTAAAGTAGACCCACATAAAAATAAAAAATAAAATAACTTGCCACTTATAACAACATTTATGGAACCTTGTCAGTTCTTTACAGTGGTTCATTAACTTGGAAAATCACATCATGTTATCTCACTCTTTTATAAAGTATGGTTTATTAATTATTTGTGTTCTCTCTGGTTTATTGTAGCTGTTTAACACCATAGCACGTTTTCCAAGAGAAGAAAAAAAAACTAACAGCACTGGCCGTAAGTGTATTTTAATGAAAACATAAATACTACTGTAGATATATTTATATATATTAAAAATACTGTACATGAGAAGAAAAAATAATGCAAAGAAACAATAAAAACACATTGCTGACATCCATATTCAATCAAAATATAAACAGCCAGATTTTCAGAAAATGTATCATTTTGTGTATATACTGCACCATGCAATGTTTCTTGCATCTCACCGTCGAAACAAAGTACTGTAGAGGGCAAGCTGGATTTTTACACCACAATAAATTAATTTTAAAAAGATCAAAAAGAGAAAAGCGGATAAAAAAAAAACAAAAAACAGAAGGACCATGTGGTCTAGCATCTCTGCCTCCCCAAGGTGTTCTCTCATCACCCTATGTTCATATCTCCATGGTGCACACAAATAGTCCTGGAGCGTGTTCAGAGCGTGTGCTGCGCTGGTGAAGAGAGCCGCTGTGTGTGGGGGCTAAAGTAACAACAGTTCAGCTACAATGGGCCAAACTGCAGACTTTAATTGGATGGTCAATGAAGGGCTTCTCATTAAAACCAGTAGAGCTCCTTCCCTTTCTTGTGGTGCTGGAGACCTGCGGTGCAAAGCAGACATGAACACAATGGCTGAAAACAAGACGGACCCATTCATACACACAATCTCCATGGTGGCTGCAAGCCCTCTATATAATAAGCACCAACAACTGAGGCCAAACAATCCATTTCCTGCCATTAACCTGGAGGGTGTGTGGCTTGTTTGCTTTTAACTTCATTCATGCACTTTTCTAAATAGAACATTGTGGAAATTTGATCTGTAATTTGTTAGTTTGGAAAATGAAGTTCTGTAGCAACTATGAAAACTTAATAGCTTTGCGTTCCAAACTGAGTTTACCAGCAAATTACTGATGAAGTTTCCTCAATGTTCAATTTAAAAAAGAAAAATAGCTAAAATGCTAAAGCTAAAAACAGTTGTGGGCAGTTTTATTTTTACGTTTTATATTTTATGTTTTTATATTTTTACTTATTATGTTTTATTTATTGTACTCTTGTGTCACAGATTGCCAACTGCCTTAAATGGTTAATCATGTGTCTCTGGGATTATAAGTAAAATTTATTAAGTTTGATGAATAGCTGATGCTGACTTAGACTATTTGTTAATACAGTATGGACATTTTTGATGTTGCTCAGCCAGGTTATATAGCAACCTTGCAATTTTATTTTATTTTTTTAAGTGATAACCTATTCTATGAATCGATATTAATCACTAACATAATCATTTGAAGAAGTACACTCTTCAGGGACACTTTTCTAAATTCCTAAATTTCAAAATTCTCCTTTTCTATCACATTTTGTTACTTTGTTTTTTGAAGGGGTGATTTTAAGATGTTGCCAAGATTTTGTTTAAAAAACAGTTGATAAATGTTCATTGGAAATATCAGCATTAGACAATTACGAGAAGCAACTTTTAGTTATATGACCATGAACCATGAACCATAAACCCTTTCTGAACACATAATTATATCTCTAAATATTAAAATGTATTCATTTCCCTTGAAATGTCACAATGCAATTTATTTAATTTTATTCATATTTAAATTATGTAACATTTAAATAAATTATCTAGAATGTTTTAAAAAAATTATATCATTAAAAATTCATATTAATTAAATTATTAATATTCATTAAATATGAAAAACACAAATTTTAACTACAATAACCTCATTATTTGAATTTTATTTTGCCACATTAGATCACATTACCTGGTTCCATGTTGAGAGCCAGACTTTGTGCCACTTCCCCAGGCGGAAGCAACCCTGGCCATGATGGGTTGGCGTCCAGCTTTCCCACATCATAATGCCCGGGCAGCGTCGAAAGATGAGGCGGCCGGACAGCAGGCATCAGTAGGGGTCCGTAGTGGGCATCCAGCCCAGGAGGGGAGTACAGTTCGTGGAGGGACCGTGGGGGGGGATAGGGCTGGCTCTGAGAGTAGCTCCAAGACTCTGATGGGTGCGGGTGAGCGTGTGAGTGAGGCAGACCCGGGTGCAGGGCCTGGGAGTAGGGGTCCATAGCATAGCTAGGAATGCCTGTCGAATCACAGTGGGGTCGACTGGGTGGAGAGGGGTAGTTACTGTCCCAGAAAGATGGAGGGAAACTGCGCCGACTGCTTGAGGCTGAAGCATCTAAAGCGGAGAGAAAAGTAAAAGAATCACAAAGAGAAACAGGAAGCAAAAGGTGTAATGTAATGTTACCATTGATTTACGGTGTATCATATTTTGTTGTTTTGCAGCCAGTTTTTGTTTTATCCAGCTGTATTTACTCAGTGCAACTTATAATGTCCAAGTGAAAGATGTAACTCCAACATGTAAAAAAAAGAAAAAAAAGAAAAAGTGAGTTGAGGGATCACCCCTCTCCTAAAAATGATTGTAAACTCAATAAGTTGTAGATAATCACCTTCTCAATGGCACACAAAGCTATGTAACTTTCAGCTGTGATCATCTTATTTTGATTAGATCAGCATGGCAAGAGCTATCCTAGAGCATTTCAATCCTTGGTAGTGCAGCTGAAGCAAACAATCAACAATGGTTGAAAAGCCACTGTCAACAGATGACCAGGATAAAGTTGCTCAAGTCAGGAGATGGATACAAAAAAAAAAGTTGTAAAAAGTCTTTATCAATGCCCTGAAGCACAGCAAAGTCTATTATTAAGAAGTGGGGGGTGTTTGGTAAAACACAGACCCTATCTGAATCATGAATGTTAAGAAGTGAAGTAAACTTTAACAGATTTCCACTGCTCAGGGAGTAGGAAGCAATGAACACTGAATAGGGACCATGTCAGTCGGAACACAGTTCATGCCTGAGCTCACTTCTAATGAGCTGATTATTTGAAGTGAGACATGCAAAATACTGAACTGGGGTCATGAGGACTGGAATTGAAAACTGCTGGTATTGTCATTATAATCCATAATTATGTCCCCACTGGATGCAACAAATGCCTAATTTATAATGTTTTTTTTTGTTTTTTTTGTCTCTGTGCCCCGGGACAGATGACATCAAAGTATATTAATGGGCGTAGCATTTCCGTCACATGCTTGAGGTATTCGGCCAATCACAATACACTGAATAGCTGGCCAATCAGAGCACACCTTGCTTTTCAGAGCGATGTGCTTTGTAAAAGTCTCTGCGTTTCAAGAAGGAGGGGCATAGAGAAGAAGCAATACTCTACAGCATGTGGAAAATAATATGTGTGTGGAAAATAACCTTAAACCACATAAACCTTTTTTATTACACCAAATACACAAAATAATGTTATTTTATGCAACATCATATGACCCCTTTAAAGGAAAATATGTTGAAAAAAATGCACCAGAAAATCAACATATATGTCTTTTATGCAAAGTTTTTCTGTCACTGCAGTTGCTATGCTGACCTCAGGAGAATATAACCACTGTTTTAGCGCATCGCTCTTCGGTGTGCTTTAACTAACTTGTAATCTCAAGTTTGTGGTTCCTGAAATGTTGTCTGAACGCTGTTGAAACACTGAAACTTAATTAGAGGGGACCGACTCCCTCAAACCCTCCTCTATTTTCTACACCGGTGTCGGTCAGTTATCATATTATTAGAGGTTCAGCTGAGATGGCATTTCTCTGTGTCCCATTTGTCCACATATAAGGCCGTTGCACCTTGGACTTTCAGGTCAGCCTTGTCACATGATTTCACATGATTTCCAGCCCCACGCCCTCAGATGTCTTTCTGATTGAATCATGTGGTGTTCCATTTGCTTCTAAAGAGCTTAGCACACATCACAGAAATACACATGGCCACATGAGAGAGATGAGAGACGGAAAGAGAGGGGGGGGTAGAAAAGAAGAAACCCCATCAAAGAGACACAAAAGACGAAGAGGTCAAGATATTGGCCAGCAACAAAACAGCAGAAGAAAGACAAGCAAAAGGCACACACGTCTGTCTGTCATAAAGATCTATATAAGGCAGAAAGTTAAACCTGGAGAACCGCATGTGGTCTTCTCCTCCTTCATATCGGCCCCTCAGCACCTCCACAGACCTGCAGACCCCTGTCTCTGCTCGTGCCCCCACCTGTTGTTTTTACTTACCCTCTCGCCCCCCGCAACCCCTCATAGAATGTGGAGGGAGGGGTGAAGTATTTTTTTAGCCGATACTTTTATATTTAGAATTCTTCTGAAAAAAGACACCGGTGATGTAGTCATGATCAGAGGAGGGGTGGGCGAGCTCCTCATAAATCTGATGCTCGGTATTGTGAGCCGTTTAAACGCGATATGAGCTCGAGCCATTGCGCTTACTGCCACGTATAAACATAGTATCTGTTGGGAGGCAGGCAGCGTCTGAGAGACTAGATGAAGATGTCATTGGAAGGGAGCGAGGGAGGGAGGGAATATACCAAAGGTTCATTAAAGTAAACACACACATTAAGCACCACCTTGCATTGCAGACACTAGTGCAAGCTGGTATTCAACAGGCTACTCACGCTAACTCAGCTGGCGGCACAAAAGGGACAGAAAGTAAAAGAAATGTTTGACTATTTGTTCATTTTCAGGGATAGTTCACATAAAAATGAAAATATGGTCATCCCTCATGATGTTGTAAGCTCATTTTCTTTCTTCTGCAGAAAACGAAAGAAGATATTTTAAAGACCGTTTCAGCTGATTGTTGTTGAGTGATTTCCTGCAGCTGTTACCTTAAAGAGTTATCTCTACTTGATTTAACCCATAAAAGTGAGTGTTGTTTGAATACATTGAAGTAGGTTGGTTCAGTGATGTTAAATTACACTTTTGACTTCAATAAAACCAGTTAATTGAGATACTACTGTTTTTAAGTTAAGTTACCTTTTCTGTGTATGTATACAAACAGCTGTAACATTCTTAAAAATGTCTTTGTTTGTATACCTCAGAACATTGATTTCCTATTGATTCAATAAAAGAACCATCTTGAGTTCCCCAAAATAACTTTCTTAAATAAATAAATCAATAAAACATTGAAGAAAAGATACATTTTTTCTTAGTTTTAAGAATATTTTAATAATCTGAACCTCTTTCCGCTATAAAGAACCTTTTGTGTAATGCAAAGTTGGATATTTAAAGTTCTTCATGAAACCAATGATGCCAATAAAGAACCTTTTTTTTACATGTGCAGAAAGAAATATCTAAGTTTCACTGGTTTGGAACGACTTAAGGATATAATGAGATGACTAAATAATGACATAATTTACATTTTGAGGTGAAATGTCCCTTTTTTATGTATTTTATTTATCACTGACTTTGAGAAATAAAAGACAAATTCAAATTCAAATTGATTTGATTCAATTCAGTGCATTGTATTCAAATGTAACTGAGCTGTGTTTACTTAGATGACTTGAGATTTGTGCACGTAAATTATTTGCAGTGATTTTAATTTCTTTTTCTTTTGCCTGTGTCGTGCATCTGTCTCCATTCAAACTGATGAGTGCTTTTGCCGCACTCTTACCTGTGCTGGGATCACTGTGCCTCTTTTTGCCCTCTGCCTCCATGTAAGTGCTAAGAGCTCTGGAGAAGTGTTCGTCCACCACACTGCTAATGTCCCCTTGGTAGTAGGTGAAGAGGACACATCGTGAGCTCAGGTATTCTGCCTCCCCGACCTCTTTGTCCTTCGTAGCCTCCTCTACCTGCCCAGCCGAAGGATACGGTGATGAGGGCGGTCCCCCAGAGCTGGAGCTTCTTGCAGAAACCAGGACACCCTCCGAGCAGCACGGGGCCCCCACGCTGTCCATCAGATCCCTACAGCGAGACGAGGGGCTTCTCAGTCCAAGGGGTGCCTAAGAAAAAGAAGTAACTGAGAGACATTGCGACACATTCTGTTTGTGTCTGGTGTGTTTGTGTGTGTGTCTGACTGTGTCAGTATTTTTGTATGCTTGTGTGTATGTGCATGTGTTTGACCTTGTAATTATAAATGTATTTGTATGACAGTTGTGAATAGGTAAGACCAGGGCTAGTTGTCATATTCTCAGTAACTATACATTTGTGTCAAAAATCCTTACACCAAAGCTTGTTTTCTCTAGCAGTGGTTTTGTATGTTGGTTTCAAACATTTTTAGACACACTAAAGTTACACAAGTACATACAGTTAGGCTACCACCTGTGTTGTGAAAGTTATTTCATATTTATTTGTGCAATTTATCAATCAATAACAATAGTCGTTGATCACAACACTTGCTTGATTTTTTTTTTTTTTTTTTTTACATTATATGCAACTTTTTTGCTATTTCAATAACTGATTTGTTGTTTCCTATTTTTTACTGTTTAAATGTAGCTGAAAAATTCATGCAAACGATTTAATGTCAACTTGTCCCATCTAATGTGACCACATTCCCCGCGCAAAAGGTCAAAGTCTTCAGTGAACTGCATCTTACTCAATTTTATTTCTGTGTAATAATGGAAAATAAAGGTTGGTGCCGATACAGCACCTAAGAAATTTTCACTGTAATGTGACAACTTGCCCCGCTCTAACAGACCTCACACGCAGACCAAAAACATTCGTGACATAAACATTAAAAAGTAAATATACAATAACACTTAATTACAGTTTAAGCATGCACTTCCCATATGCATTGCGCGGAAACCTGCTTACCGGTAAAGTGCTGATAAACGCTGAAGCTTTGTGCGCGTACGGTGCGTAATGACCATAAGCCGGGTACATAACATCCAGACAACTCATGATAACCCGCTCGCTCCTCTTGGATCGTAGGCAGCGGAACTGTCGCGCTCTGTTTCACTTGCAGAAGCAGAGAAACGACTAAAAAGAGTCAGTTCGGACCGTGCAACATCTCGGTGTCAGTAAACAGAGCGCGCGGAGACTGATCGGTGATCCACGGTGACGCGCACCTGACAGCTGCGCTCGCGGGACTGTGGTTAGGTTTATACCACAGAATGCACCCAAGAAAGAGATTCACATGACGACCCCTCCCACCCCAGACCAAGACCCCCGACCACCCTCGAAAATTTTACAGCGTAATCCATACAATGCAGAGCACGTTTGGGCTACCGGTTTGGACTACCCATTTATCTATCATGATTGATGCCTAAGCAATTACATGTACCACTTTTTGGGAATAAATATATGCAATATAAATAGACCTATTTTGCATTCTTCCCCCCATAGCACAACTTTAAAATTTATAAAGGCATAACTTGTTGTAGCTCTAATTTTAAGTAAGATTTTTTAAGTAAAAAAAAACTTGCTGTTATCTTACTGTGCTGAAGAACATTGGTGGTATTTGGCTGATTCTCAGGGTGGCACAAGGGTGTGAAGTATAGACTGGACACCCAATCCATACCAGCACATGAGCAAAGAGATTCCTCTCAAATCTAGCTCGCGTTATCACCTTCACTTAAACAAACACGAGGTCAGTCAAACACACACCTATTAATTTTGTCTCTGTTCTAGTATTAATATTCCAAATCAAAACTGTTAATGCTCTCCTCAAGAAGGAACCTCTTCAAGACCCCGCTCTGTTAAATGTGTCAGATATTCTCCCAGATATTAATATGATCACATTGGACCTTGAGTGCCAGGAGTTTTCTGACAGACATTCTAGAACGTTAAGAGAATCATGTGGAATATTTGCAGAATTTCATCCAGCAGTGTTAAACAGAGAGGAATGTCTCTGAAGTGTTTGCTCAGGGTCGACCGGGGAGATGTGTGCCAGAACTCTGTCAGCTTCAATTGACCAATAAATTCTCTGTCTAATATAATTGTTTTCAGACCAACTGCTTCTGCCATGTAAAGTGTCCAAAATTTCAGTGCTTTTAAATAATATACACATTATTTTTCAATGAACTCAAGAACAAACGGACAAACATGTCAATTACCAATTTTTTTTTAAAATATTAAAATATTTGATAAAAAAATAATTAAAGCAAAATACTATTATTTATTATCATATTTATTTTTGTTGCATTTAAATATAGATAAAATGCCAATATGTTATTATTATTAATATCTTGTATAGGGTCACTTCTATAACAATAATAATAGTAATATAAATGTAACCTTATACAAGATATGAAACAGTTCCCGTGTATATTCACATAAAAAAAGCACTTGCAGAACTTCATGCAAATGCAACGTATTGATTTGTTTTAACACACGCAATAGACTCAGTTATGAAGTACATTTATGGGAATGAGAGACATGGACACTTGAGACAAAGTTGGATCAAACTCCACACTGCTGTCATGAGTACATGCTTAACTATTCCTCGGTGGAGGTCAGAAGGTCCGGGACCATTAACCTCTCATTTTACATGCATTTAAAAGACTTGTTATCTGAATGTGTTCTGCAGTCATGGACATGCTGTTGCCCAACTAATGTCTGTCTCGGCTAAAGCATACTGTGAAACTTTACTCGCATTGGTGTGGGGTTTTTTTGGGTAACAGGGGGAATGATGCAATGCCACAGGGAAAGGGGTTGAGAGCTTTAGCGTGACGGACAGCTGCTCCTGATGACACGCAGCACAGAGTTTAAAACAGACTCTGCACTATGACCACATGTAGGATGAACCATTTATATTAATGGCCATGACCGATTGCTCTCGCTCTCTCTCTCTCTCTCTCTCTCTCTCTCTCTCGCTTTTTCTCAAAGTCTTCCCAGCAACACATATCACTCTCTCCTTCCTTTTTGGAACAGTAAGTCATTTGTCATTACTAAGAAAACAGGTTGTATGACTATATGTGTATGCATGTGATGTCTAGCCCAGTCTGTATCACAATCTCTGAGCCC
The DNA here is from genome assembly GCF_003368295.1 of Carassius auratus. NCBI lineage: Eukaryota > Metazoa > Chordata > Actinopteri > Cypriniformes > Cyprinidae > Carassius > Carassius auratus. Next base: position 104,650 of record NW_020525283.1, read on the forward strand.
CAGTGTATGACCCCCAATGTAGAGCTCTGAGTGACCAAACTAGGGAACAGAGGAGAAGGACAGATGGCCCCCTCCTTCCCTTCACTCTCCTTCAAGCTCCATTTCTCTTTATCCCTGTTTCATTCACTGTCCAGGCCTCTCTTCCTGAGCCTGTATGTTTGTGTGTCTGTATTTGTGAGCGAGCAGAAAATAAACACAGATTACATCATTGTTTGGTTTAGACCCTTCACGCTGTACCAAATCACCCAGTCATAAAACTAAACTGACAACTCAGTCTGTTGATCATGGGGTTAAAATACCATGTAAATTACAGTACAACATACTGCAGGATTTTATAAATATAAATTATATGAGCAATAAAATAAAAAAAACATTGATATGTTTTCATGTTTTTCTTCTGCAACACTTAAGTTAACAAGGAAAAATTATCTGAAATCTGAGAACACATTCAGATCCTTGTAAAGATAGTATTTTTTTACAAAACACATTATGGAAGTTGATGTAATATTGTGTAACATGCTAAACGAAAAAATTCTAAAACAATTTGAAATCAAATATTTATATTTGATAATTATTTTAAAATGTTTTACTTTTTAAAATGTATTTAAAAAATAATTCTTTCCAAAATACTCGATACCTTATATTTTCATATACATTTTAACCTTAAAATCTTATTTAAAAAAAAAAGGAATGTACCACTTTTTTTTGTTATTTTACTTTTAGTTAATTATAATTACACTGACTGACTGGCATGCATCTGTGATACAGGAAGCATGGTATTGAACAAGATGGTTTATATTGCAAGTACAAAACAAATAAAACAATTAAATTCCTAAAAATAAATACAAAACACTCTCTTTAGCTAGCACACTTACGGGGGTCATATTCTGTGAGGACCCTGAATCTAGCCCATCACCAAAAGGGTCGGGGCTGGAGGTTACAGTGTTGTTTGTCAGCTATAGCTCAATGTGTTGTGTCCAGTTCCTCCGGAAGTGCACACACACACACACACACACAAACACGTGTGCTGTCTTACCACAACAAAGGTCACAAGCAGTCTGATTCTACATTATAACAAGGGCTCTATAATGTCGGTTTAACTTTAACTTTAACTTTATTATGTAACTATTATTTTTTATTTTACAATATGAATTAATATAAACCTTTAACACAATAAACCTTTTATTGACTTTTAACTCAGAAGATCATATTTTATTTTATTTTTGAAGCAGGGGAATAGAAGAATTGCCATCTTTAATAGCTCACAACAAACCTTTTATTGCCTTTTAACTCATAGGATTATATTATATTATATTATATTATATTATATTATATTATATTATATTATATTATATTATATTATATTATATTATATTATATTATATTATATTATATTATATTATATTATATTATATTATATTATATCATATCATATTATATGAAACAATGCTGGTAAGTTTTACACTTAATTGACCCTAACAAAAGCACTGACCTCCTCTCCCTCAATAGCCTTTATTTCCATCAAATGGGGATACTTTCTCCTTGGGCCTGTTTATTAAAAGCTAACCCACTCAGTATGGGTAGTACGTGAACAAGCAACATGGCTGAAGTAACTGACGGGTGCTACATTCCCCCTTTGGCAGCCTGTAGTGTTCCAGCGATGTAGACAAGCAGCTGATGTCATCCTCGGTGTATATGTGTGCGTGTGTTTGTAAAGGCCTAGCAGGAGATTGTCACCCTGCTGTTGAACATTCCTGTCCCACAAGCACAGGAGGGCACTACTGTCCCCAGAGAAAGAAAGAAAGAAAAAAAAAGAAAGAAAGAAAGAAAGAAAGAAACTGAACTGAAGGGGAGATGTGGTTTCAAAGCTGTTGTGTCACATGCTCCAACAGCGATAATTTACTCCACTGCAGTCAGATGGTGTTGGTTCCTCAGAATGCCTGGAACTCAGATGAGTTCATTCTGCACACTATCAGACAATCACATGCACAATTCACGTTAAAGGGCAGTTCCCCCAAATGTTTCAGTGCTCTCCAATGCTTCATCATGGCTTTTTGTTTCCCACAGTATTCCCTGAATTTACCTAAAACACTTTCAGTTTTGTTTTGGAATAACAAAAAAATGTCATGTAATTGGATAAAGTTCAGCATAAATATGTTGTTATTTAGCGTATTTAGGGAATTCTGTTTTACTGGTTCTACGTGAATGTGCTGCGGTACTGCTTTGAATTGTGGGAATTCTGCACCATTTCATATTCAAAGTGATTTATTCAGTGGTGACATCATAGATTTCACAGCTATTTTTATTGGCCGGTAAACTGGCAGATCTGCCCTCAGTTACAACAGTTAGCCAATCAGAAAGGGTCAAGGGGGGGGAAATGCTTTATGCTGATAATCAACCAGACTTCCACATGGAACATCTATGGAAAATTATGCAAGAATATACAAATGACATTAGAATCAAGTGTCTGTAATTGTTGACTCTTTTTCTGTCAAATAAAACCTGTCTCTATGTTAAGAAGGTCATTGCCCTACCAACTGCACAACTCAAACCGAATGCTTTATCCCATCGTTTTCCCTCTCTTATTTCTCACAGGACCCTGAAACTGAGATGACACTTACCACATCCCTGTGTAATCTGAGTGCAGGACACTCTACTCAGATCACTGCCATCATTTTTAAATATAAAATTCACCCATCATTGACCTGTCACTTTTACTCTTCAACAAATGATAGAATGTGTGGTCCTTTCTTTGAAACTATGTAAATGTTGGGGCAAGTGTTTTTTTTCTTCTTTTTCTTTAAATTTAAATAAATTAAATAAATAAATGTATGCATTAAGCAGACGCTTTTATCCAAAGCGACTTACAGTGCATTCAGGCTAAAAGTTTTTACTTAACATTAACTTATTTAAAAGCAATACCCTGTGAAATATCTCAGCTATTTAAAAAAATTGTAATATGATGCATTTAGTGCCCTTTTTACACTGTAGTTATAAATTTAATTACTGAGATATTAATTACTTACTGTAGGGTTACGTTTAGGATTAGTTGCATATAATTATTCATGAATTACTTTTATTACTATAGTAACATCTAATGTGCAATAAGGAAGGACAAGAGTTACTGAAAATTTGTATCAGAACATTGTGCAAGGAATCGCAAATGTGACACACATGTCATTGTGAAACTAACAACTGCCCTTTTCTTCCTTTTTCATGGTCATTAGATTTCAGTTGGGACCCATGTATCCTATCTACAAAACTTAAAATACGACAAAGACATTTCACTATTTCTAGTTCTAAAAATAAAAGATAAAGTATAGCTAATTTGGAATGAACACATCCAACCACAACATTCAAAGTATACACATCAAATGCTATATTAAAACAAGATAAACCAGAGAGCTGATTACTTACACTATAAGAGATTCATTAGCCCAAAAATCATTTTTCCATCAGAGCAATCTTAGAAGATCTGACACTCGGGCTTTAAAAGCAAATAACAGGCCATGACTGAAGCTTGAAAGGTTATAGAGCACAGGTCTCACATCTCTTCAATCAATTACAAGGTGAGATAGAGCTACTAATGAGTTGTTCTGACACAGTCTGAGACTCACAAATTGGATCAATACACATTCAGTAAACAGTGAAGACACCATCTTAATTGGTCATTCATTCATGTCACTCCTTGCAGGTTTTAACTGTGTGTGTGTGTGTGTGTGTGTGTGTGTGTGTGTGTGTGTGTGTGTGTGTGTGTGAGACTAAGTGATCTGCCTTGTGCATATGTTTATTATTATTAGTGTATTTTTTGCATTATTTTGTTGGCTTCCACTGATCTAAAGAAGAAATTATTCGTAAGACTTCAGAATAGGTCTCATTGGGGAAGTCGTGGCCTAATGGTTAGAGGGTTGGACTCCCAATCGAAGGGTTGTGAGTTCTAGTCTCGGGCCGGACGGAATTGTGAGTGGGGGTAGTGCATGAACAGCTCTCTCTCCACCTTCAATACCATGACTTAGCTTAGGTGCCCTTGAGCAAGGCATTGAACCCCCAACTGCTCCCTGGGCACCGCAGCATAAATGACTGCTCTGGGTGTGTGCTCACAGTGTGTGTGTGTGTGTGTGTGTGTGTGTTCACTGCTCTGTGTGTGTGCATTTCGGATGGGTTAAATGCAGAGCGTATGGGTCACCATACTTGGCTGAATGTCACTTCACTTTAATTGGATAATGCATTACATTTGTTAAAGTATTTTTTTTTTAAGTTTATTCCTCTAGTTTGCACTGCTTTAATAGGCTAATACAGTTGTACAGTTTTTGTAATAATTGAGAAAGAGAGAGGGGTTAGGCAACTATTGTTAATTTTCTAGCTCACACCAAAGGCATGTGTCTTATCCACTGCGCCAACACCACCTCTATAATAAAGGACTTTGGCTCAAACACACTACCAAAATGAGAATTAGCATATAACTCACATGTGAACACTTAAAAATAATGCATTTTTCACTTATAAGTGGTCAATTTGGTCCACGTCTGGCTTTGATAGCTTTCAGTCACTTGTCAGTGTAAGTTCTTTGTGCAAACTGCGTAAAAATAACTGGCGTCTGGCGGTCAGTGGAGCAAAGCTTCTGTTTGCCCTCCAGGTGACATCACGTTAAAACTATCAATTGGCCAATGGACTGACTAATATCAATTTGCTGCATAATATTAACATCTAGTGGCATACAAGTGACAGTGCAGATATTATTTCTACCCGGATTCTCATAATACATAAAACACAACAAACAAATACAATATAAAGCCATTATATTAATATTAAAATATAAGCAGGGTTTATTTATCTATTTCTTCATTTCTGTTCATAACAGGATGGAAATAAAGTAAGCACATGTGTGAGATTACACAAGGTGTGTTTTATTTTATATTATATACGTTTAATAGCCATTTTTTTATGTTGATGATAACATACCAAGCTTTCAGGATGATATTTTTAAACTGAGACAAAAAAGCTTACCACAGAGTTCATCAAATTTAGCCGATCGCCTACATTCAGATGTTTTTTTTTTTGTTTTTTTTTTTGTTTTTTTGCAGTCATTTTTTTTCTCAACAGAAATGGTGTTTCTTTCAAGATGATGTTGATGATGATGATAAATATTATACATAACTATATGTAATATATAACTTATTTTATGCCTAGCACACTATGAGGAACGAGCACTATCAAAAACATGTTTTATAAATATTAGATATGAATTATTATTATTATGTTAGATATTAGAATTATTATTTATTTCTTTATATAAATGTCTAAATATCAGATACCCTATACACCCTCCTCCTCCCAGCCGTAGGGTGGCGCTGTACCGCCGTGAATAAACGTGCGGCTGCTGCTCGGCCATGTTGAAGTGTGGAGGAACTGCAGCCCGCCATTGTGTGTCTGATCTACAGCTGTAGCGAAAGAGAGCGATAGAGAGCGGTAGAGAGAGAGACGGGCGCAAAGACTCTGAAAACACACACATTTCCCGTTGACTTTAACCCGCAAACAAACGCACAGGCTAACACACAGTCTTCGGGGAGAGAGAAATGTCAGCCAGCAGCCTTCTGGAGCAGGTAAACAGCGGCACTTTGTGAACATTGAGCAGAAGTGGCGTCGAGGCGGGTTTTTTTCTCTCGCAGCGCGAATTCAGGCCTGAGCTTCATATAAACCTTCATTTATTCTCCCTCTTTCCTCTCCAAAATCACACCTTCATGAATCACCTGGACCCAATCCAGAGACCGAAAGGCCAAGCAAACAAAGGTAGGTGAAGTGCGGCTGTGCTATATTTGTGGGCTATTATGAGTCTCGTGTTGGTGCTGCTGTTAGCAGGCCGAGTGTTAATACCGATTCCCCTATTAATTCAACCGTTAACCCTTCTTAAAACAGTCCCACGCGGAATTAAAAGACAATGAGTCTTATAGTAGAGTATGGGTTTGGTTTTAGTTTCTCACAGAATGTGCGTTTGGTGCCAACGCTAGCTAACGTTAGCCGCCTAGCACAGTAGTGAGGCCGAGTAACGTTGACGTTACAGCCTGAACACCCACCTACATTCTGCTTGAATGCTGTTTTGGAGTGTTTTCTTCAAGTTTACCTCTGAAGATATCTCACTTAAACGTAAAATCATCATCTGTAACGGTGGCCAAGACGCGGGGGTCTAAACATGCTGTCATGAGGAACCTGTTGAGGGGATTTTCAGCACCACACTCAGTGCATCTATCTTTCACAATCCAGTTGCGTGTTGATTCAGTGCATATGACCACGTGGATATGACCTGAGAACTTTTTATTTTAGTCCATTTGCAATTTAGAAGTGCTTTTCTGACATCGTTTGGCTTACAATATTAAATAAAGACACTAACAGACACGAAGGGAAATAATAAAACGGGGCCAGTAAAAACTTCATTAAATACCACCTATATAATGAATAAACATCAAACCTTAATGACATATTTAAGATTACAGTGTAGTATTGACAATAAATAGACCAGTATGAAGTTAAGGTCTTCGGCTGATTTCTGATGTTCAAATAAATTTGGCTGTGATGAATGAACTTCTGACACTTTAGTAAAATAAAGTGTCTGGCTGAATAGAGTTTCATTCAGTTTGTATTTTCTGTTTAAGATGAGATGTCTGTTGTTTGAGTCAAGCTATTTCTTAGAAATTTAATTTTGGTGATATTCAGTGTTTCATGTTCATGTTGATCTCAGCAGCAGGTGCATTGATCTGATGGTCTGTTCAAGTCATGATGAAGAGATTGTTTTTACAATTAGAAAGCACATGAACACCACCAAAGTCATAATTATGAGTAGTATTTTCTTTGAGCCTCCAATTTTTAAGTTGGGGTGTCAGTGAGAGAACATGGTTGACAATGGGTACAACATCTGTAACTAATTGTGTAATATGCAGTGTTATTGTACTTCCTAAATTGATTAAAAGCATACCATACAAAAGCACACCTAGTGCACAATTCATTTTGTACAAGTAAAAAACTAAAAACAAAACTATTTTGTTGAAAGTTTCCTCAGCATCTCGCTCCGACCAAAGGGATTTGAATACACTTGATGTAATTAGGACTTCCCAAAGCCCCTTTCACACTGCACGTCGGACCCGCAATATTCCCGTAACATTGCCTGGTCGCCTTCTGTGTGAAAGCAACCACGGGTCGGGGACATAGTAACATTGCGGTAATCGATCCGGAACGAGCGCTGTGTGAACGAAAGCCAGATCTAATTCCGTATCGAAGTGATGACGCGTGTTATCGCGCGACTCTTTTACCGGCTGTTTTGAAGGAAGATCAACATTCGCGACGAAAACATATGTGCAAACTGTAATGAAGCAGAGATCAGTTAGTTCCTCACTTTCCGCGCTGACTCCGAGATCGTTTGCTTGCTTCAGTTAAAGTATAAAGTGCCAAGCGTTGTCGACTCGTACATTACACGTCACGCGCTGATGTCACGTGTCGTTACGGGATCTTCAAGGGTTGTGTGTGAAAGCACGCACATATACCGGGTCATCACTGGCAGTGTGAAAGTGCCAAATCTAGCGACCAGGGAACAATTACAGGAACACTTTACCCCTGTATTTGCCGGAATGGCAGTGTGAAAGGGGCTCAAGTCTTATACAAACATCCCTGGGGTACTTAAATGCACCATGACTTTTGATTTTGTGCCTTGGGAAGCACCCATAGGTTAAAAAATTCCCAGATAAAACATAGATGTTTGGCCTAATATTAAAATTATCACGTTTTAGAAAAAAAAAACAATGTTCTCTAACTTTCTGTATCCTTTGCTTTCCAGTGCAAAACGGAGCTGTTACCCAAAAGGATACTTTGAATGATGATGAGTTCGAGCCTTACCTGAACGCTCAGCCCAGACAGGTAGGTCTTGTTTCAGAGCTGAACAAAAGAAGGAAACCATAGAGACAACAAGCAGGGCAATTGTTTTTCTTGCCTAGTCTCTTGAGGATTCATTATGGCCTGTAATTGCATCCTGGTCTCTGGGCTTTGTTTTCTTATTAGGGTGTCACTTTGGCACTCTATGCTGGAACCAAAGACCTTATGAGAGTTGTTTAAAGAGGTGTGTGGACTTGGTTAAGTCATCCATCATACATAATGACATAGACAGATATTTATTTGCTGTCTAAATTGTATTGCATGTTGATGAGTCATAGGAAATTGTGCAAAATTCAGAGCAGCTGTTTACCAGGAAGTAATGAAAAGTGATAAAAAAATGAAATAATTAAGTTTGTGCTCCTGTGTAGACATTCTGTACATTCATTCAAATGAAAGAATCTCCAATTTGTCAATCCCAACGCTAATACATGCTGAAATAACGGGTTTTCTGGCAAAGGATGTCTTCTGAGGAAAATGGGACACAGATGAATAAAGGGTCTACTATTCACCCTGTCAAAGGAATGCTGGGATCTTTTGTGGGAATCTGTGCCACTGTTGCCCTCACAAAGCTTATTGCTGGTGTTGAAAATATGAGCAGGCTGTATGCCTGGAGGGGGGGCCTGGTCCATGACCAGTCCCAAACTATCTTCTCAAAGCTCTCTTCCCAGCACTCAACATGTCAGAGGAGGTCTTTTAGGACATTGTTTCAGTACACTTTTGAGGTTATAGTTCACAGTGCTGAACAATAAAGTTGGTCTGCTGACCTGAGGTCACTGTGAGTTTAAGAGTTTATGTAAGTTGATTTAGGGTTTTGTTTTTATTTAATTTTTTTTTTTTTACATTGGATCAAATACAGTAAAAACAGTTTAAATGTGAAATGTTATTACAATTTACACTGACAAATAACTTAATAACAAATATACTTTAAGTTGTAATTTATTCCTTTGAAGGCAATGCTGAATTTTCAAGAGCCATTACTCCAATATGCAGTGTTTCTTATAAATGTTGGAAACTGTATTTTTGTGGAGAAGATAATTTTCAGTTTATTTTTATATATATATATATGTATGTATATGCTTTTTAGTAAAGTTCAAAAGCACAGCATTTATTATATGTATAAATTTATATTTAGCATTTACATTGTGTTGGTCAGTGACATTTCACAGTGCAGGTAGTAATCTGAATTTAGAGCAGAATAAATCCTTATTGTTGAGTTCCTGTTTACTTTATTTCTTAGCCCCAGCTTCATTTTCTATTGAATAAGCAGTGATGGTAAGGGAAAGTAGAGAATATTTAATGACAATGCAGATAATTGTAATGGTGTTTTTTTTTCAGTCTGTGCAACTGACTGTGCTTAATATGAAAACTTATATATTGTTCTTGTTTTTGCAGAGCAATGCCTATACGGCCATGTCGGACTCCTACATGCCCAGTTATTACAGCCCCTCGATAGGCTTTACCTATTCGCTGAATGAAGCAGCATGGTCTACAGGCGGTGATCCCCCGATGCCTTACCTGGCCTCTTATGGACAGCTTAGCAATGGGGAGCACCACTTTCTACCTGATGCCATGTTTGGCCAGTCCGGGGCACTGGGGAGCAACCCTTTCCTGGGACAGCACGGCTTCAACTTCTTCCCCAGTGGGATTGACTTCCCTGCCTGGGGGAACAGCAGCTCTCAGGGACAGTCCACACAGAGCTCAGGTTACAGCAGCAGTTACGCCTATGCTCCTAGTACGCTAGGAGGTGCTATGATAGATGGACAGTCTCCCTTTGCAGCCAACGAGCCACTCAACAAGGCCGTGGGAATGAATAGTTTAGATCAGGGCATGGCGGGGCTTAAGATTGGGGCTGGGGACATGACGCCCAAAGTTGTAGGTTCTGGACTTCCTGGAGGGCCACTGAGTCAGGTGTCTGCAGCTCCCACCATGCCTCCCGCCTCCTTGGCTCCCGCTAAAGCTGCGTCTTGGGCGGACATTGCCAGCAAGCCGGCCAAACCGCAGCCTAAGCTGAAAACCAAGGGAGGACTTGTTGGGACGAATCTGCCGCCGCCTCCAATCAAACATAACATGGATATTGGGACTTGGGACAATAAGGGGACTATGCCTAAACCAGTAGCCCCACAGCAGACTTGCCTGCCCACTAATGGACAGCCGCCAAATCAGTCGTCTCCTCAACCAGGTGCTACTGCCGGTGGGGTGCCGCAGCTGCACCTCAGCAACGGACAGTTAGTGCCTCCCACTGGTCAACTCGGCCAGCACTCTCTTCCTCCAGGTGGCCAGCCTGGAGCTGTCCCACCTCCACTCTCCCAGGGCCCTTCTGCTCCCCAACCCTCCCAGCCAACCCGCTGGGTGCCCCCGCGTAACCGTGCCAATGGCTTTGGTGATGCAGCATGTGGACCTGGCCAAACCCCTCCCAATTCAGGAATTGGTGGTGTTGCTGTGCCATCAGAGCCCCACCCGGTTCTGGAGAAACTGTGCATGGTGAACAACTACAATCCCAAGGACTTTGACTGGAACCCAAAGCACGGTCGCGTCTTTATCATCAAGAGTTACTCTGAGGACGACATCCATCGCTCCATTAAGTACAATATCTGGTGCAGCACAGAACATGGCAATAAGCGTCTGGACGCTGCTTACCGTTCACTAGTCAACAAAGGGCCGCTCTACCTGCTCTTCAGCGTGAATGGCAGTGGACATTTCTGTGGTGTGGCCGAGATGCGCTCACCCGTGGACTACAACACTTGTGCAGGCGTGTGGTCACAGGACAAGTGGAAGGGGCGCTTCGATGTGCGCTGGATCTTTGTGAAGGACGTTCCCAACAGCCAACTCAGGCACATTCGTCTGGAAAACAACGAGAATAAGCCAGTGACCAACTCCCGTGACACACAGGAGGTACCGCTGGACAAGGCACGTCAGGTTTTGAAGATCATCGCAAGTTACAAGCACACCACCTCCATTTTTGACGACTTCTCACACTACGAGAAACGTCAGGAAGAGGAGGAGAGTGTGAAAAAGGTAATCTGCAATGCTGTTTCTCCATCAGGAATATAAAGTTGATTATCCGGTTCTTCAGAAAGTTATTTTAATGTTTTTTTATTTTTGAAATGTTAGGCCCAAATATTTTCTTTGTTTGGATTTTGTGAATCTGAAGTCATGCATTTATTCACTTAAAAATGGAGTTGTTTACTTTGAGTTTATCTAATTCAAAAGCATTCCCATTTTCCTAAGGATAATAAATAAAAACGCAGTGTTTAGAAATTGTAACCTAACATTTTGCTGCAGGTAATAGAATTGCAGTTGATGGAGATTTACCGCTGATGCACATTAAATATCGCATGCTATTTATCGTGCAACCCTATAGCAGATTTTGTGGTTTGTTGCACAAATGGCTAAACCACGGAGAGAGAGATTATAAGCATACGTAAAACGGTGGTTCTCCCATTGTATACCAGTTCCCATAAAAGGGTAGTTCACATGAAAATAAGATTTTCATAATTTACTCTCATGTCATGCCAAACCTTTGTGAATTTCTTTTTAACAATTGTAATTTTCTTTTCTCGCAAAAGGTTAGGTTTTTCGTTGTATGTGCAAATAGGTGTATGTGTTCTGTGGAAGAAAATCATACAGGTTTTAGGGTTGGAGACACACCAAAGAATTGGCGCTGAGGAAACCAAATTTGGCTTTGCCTCACATTGCTTGCATCAGGGAATTGCATTAGAACACACCAGACAGGCTACAAACAACGGCCAACTAACGTCTACGCTTCTCATACCAGCAGGTGGCAGTAGTCTGTATTCAACGTTCAAACAGGAATAATGTGGATAGGGCTACAACAACTAGTCGATCACATGTAGGGCTGCACGATATTGGGATAAAATTACATAGCGATTATTTTATTTCTCTGATATATATAATGCGATATGAAAACTAATTTTTTTCTTACAAACAAAAACGGGGTGAGCACACTTCCATTCTCATTTTAAATGATTTAAACATCGACACCAACGTGTCAATTGATTAATATGCATGAGGGAGAGAGAGCAAGACAGCGATTGTGTTGTTTGAAGACATTTAGCGTGCGGCCGGGGCGCTGGCGCTCTCTCTCTCTCTCTCTCTCTCTCTCTCTCTCGCGCTCTTTCATGCCGGTGACAGGTGCAATATTTGAAAATTAATAATTATTAATTTACTTTTTAAATTAAATGTAAATCTGAATATATGTCAACCTATAGACTTTCAAATATCTAAGTGTCATTATTTAATATGAATCTGTGTACAAAATGACATTTAAAATATTTTCCTATTGTATTTTGCCTGAAAACGCTTCCAGCACGCTTGCGTGTCACGTGAAAAATAGGCGTCGGTTTTATTTCTACCATGCGCATGTTTTCCGCTCGGCCCGAGCCGTGGGTCTCACGCAGGCAGTCTACAAGCTCTAACCTGTTAAAATGGGAGCCAAATTAAAAACAGACACGCCACGCAGCTGAGACGCTTGCGCCACGCATCTAGTGTGCCGCCGGCCGCGCGCTCGCGCTCTCTCTCTCTTGCGCACGCGCACTCTCTGGCCCATACAGCTAATGAATAACGGATAAAAGTTAAATGAGAATTAAATCTAATTTTCTCTCTCAGCTTGTTTTTTTGTTTGTTTTTATAAGTAGGATGATCTCTAGCCTTTTGAGTCCCTATAAACCTGTCTTTGGTTTGACCTGAATGTTAGTATGTTAGTCACAAATGACAAACACGGGGTTAAAACCACCTTGAAAACTTCAGCCACAGGTATGCTGGGGTTTTTGGTTTATTGTGTGTCACTGCAAGAGAACATCTGTGATACATTTTTTCAGTCACATCAGTTTTCCGGTTACTTGAACAACATTTTGATGTTGCATGTACATATTTCAGATTTCACCAAACATCGGCTTACAATGTTTTTTTTTTTTTTTGTTTTTTTTTTAATAAGCAAAATAGTGTGAAAACATTTAAAATGGCACATAAAAGGAGTAGACTTGTTATATATGGGTGTGATCACTTTTATTCTGTATTTTCTTGAATAATTTAGTGTTTTGTGCTCCGTCATTTTACTTTCTTAATAGTATCTATCTATATATGGAGTTGGAGTTGTGTTGGGCACAATAAGCATATAAAGTATTTGAGTGTGGTGAACAGCATTTATAGAGTTACCTGATAGCACATAATTAAGTTGAAACAATTGAAAGCCCAGCCCAGATATCCACCATTCTGCTTTGTATAATGTCGACACTAATGGTTTTTCTTCTGTGAATGCGTGGTGCTGTTGAAGCCAAAAAGAGAGGTATTTTTAGAGAATTCATTTCTTTACCATGGTTACGTGGATGAAGTGAATAACGGGCGTAAAGCTCCAGAATAGAGTTCTTACTGCAGTTGTTTCGGTGTACGTGGGCTGTCATCACCAATGTTTTTAGCAGGACAGTTCTTCTGTTTGAGTAAGATGTAATTGCTCTATTGTGAAGGGTTGCTTACTGAAATAATACATTGTAAACCGAACCTTTGAGTGAAACTTACTTTTATTGTCCTTTTTCCTAAGAAATGCTGGTACTTTGGTTCCCCCTCATCTCCCTGCAGTGAATAGACTTGTTTATTTTATTTACAAGTTTCACAGTTAGGTATAATATGACTAGAGAAACCTAGCAAGAAAACTTGGAAATATCTGTAATTTCCAGGCCAGAAAAAGAAAATAAAAAATCAGGGAATTTCTATAGTGAATATAGGTACTTCTAGAAAAAATGTCATTACTTAAGGAATGATAGCACAATGTTTTAATATATAAATATTGACTTTCCCTATAATTTGCATTTGTAAAATGTTTGGTATTTGAAGGGTATTAAATGGTGTAATTCTTTTGGGCAGGTGGAGGTTCAGGGGAGTGACCCGTACTCCAGTAACTCCAGTCGGAGCCACTACAGAATGCAGGTGATTAACCTCCTGCTCATATTGAAAGCTTTCTGACAGCATGCTTGTAAATTGTGTGCCTGTGAGCTTGTAAATAATGGGTTTTTAACCAATTAATTTCAGCAGGCCCTGACCAGACTTGTCAGTAGGCATGTTATTAAGAAATGTTCATTTTAACAGTTATAGATGTCTCTTGTTTAGCAGGCAGTGCTGGCCATGTAACAATAGCTTTCAACAGTTTGGGAAGAGTACACATTTTTTTTTTCACCTTATTGTTTTGAGAGTAATTACTACTTTGAAAAACAAAGTAGAGTCCTGAAAAGAGTCCTGAAAAATAAACCACGGTTTCATCAAAGCTGTTAAACAGCACAGTTGTTTACAACATTGATAATTGAAATGTTTCTTTGAATGATTTCTGAAGGATCATGTCACACTGAAGGCTGGAGTGTTCGCTGATGAAACCTCAGCTTTGCCATCATAGGAGAAAATTGAATTTTATAATGTATTAAGTTATTTTAAATTGTTGTAATATTTCACAAAGATGCTGATTTACTGTGTTTGATAATAGAAATGCAGCTCAAGGAACTACCCCCATCTTTTGGTTTGATTGTAAATAAAACACTGTAATCGTTTGTTTGTTTTGTTTGTAATTTTTTGGTAACATTTTTCTAGGAAATGCTTATAAAAGAGTTCATCACATAGTTTAAGGGTCCGTTCTTTACATAATTTATCAAAACATCTTCCCAGCATGCATTGTTGATGGTTTTATTCATTCTCTTTTCCAGGATCGCCAGGGACGTGTGAAGTAACAAGCACTGCTTTGGGCAAAAGACTGACAGGCCCGATTGTCTCTCCCCAGTCTTACAACCAGATATTTTCAGAATTTGTTTTGGGGAAAGATTTAACCAAGGATTCAAAAAGAGGGAAAAAAGAAGCTAAATGAAGACTCTTCTTTTGATTTATGTTGACCTAAAAGACTTCGAACTTGTAGTAAAAGAAATGACACGATTATTCATAGGACTACAACTTAATTCTATAGGATTCTAATAGTGAACCCAGTACTTTTCACTTTCTTTTTCCTTTTTTTTTTTTTTTGGTCCTGTTTTTGGTTCTGCTTGCCTCTTTTTCTCCTAAATTTATTTTTTTGTTTTGGAAAAAAAAACATCTGTTTTTACAGTCCAAGCACATAGCTTTGCTTCTCTCTTACCACAATAGTTTTTTTTTTTAATCATTAAGTTCCAGTTCCCGGATCCTGTATAGGAATTCCTCCTCTCTTTATTGGAGCTGAAAGCATCCAGTCAGGACGTGCAATGATCGTCGCCTTCTCAGTGGATGCTCCATTATCGGTTAATTGGCCACTAGTCAGTACAAGACTCTTTACCTTCTGATGAGTAAAAAAGTTTACCCAGTTTCAACTTGGGGAAAAAATAAAAGTAATTAAAAAAAATCTAATCTAATGAATGTCCAGGAATGTCTTGAGTTTTTTTCTGTTCCTGTTTTTTGTTTTTGTTTTGTGTGTGTGTGTGTGTGTTGGAAATAGAGGGTGTTTGGTAATAAAAGGAGAAGCCAATTTAAGTTAAGGCTTTTGCTCATGATCAGTTTTATAGTGAACAAAGGGGGCTGTGTTTGAGCGTTGTCATCTTATTTTCCATATACTCCTTTTTCTTCTGCAAGTTAAAGAAAAATTTTGCTATGGGCTGCTCTCCTCCCGTAAATTTTTATTTATTTTTTGTTCTCGTCTTTCTCTTCCGTTTCTTAATTCTGCAACGAGGTGGGCCTTGCACCCTCTCTTTCTCATAATCAGTTCATTAAAAATAAATGTGGTATACTCGGCAAAACGTGTGTTGCATTTTCCCCTTCTTTGTCTAAATACTAGGTCATTGCACTAACCTGTTTCCCGAACTGCCTGGTCCCCCTGCACCCAGCACCCACACTCATCTCCTACACTAGCTGCCTGCACACTTCACCCCTTCTTCTACTTTGTTCATGTGCATTGAACGACTCCTGCAAAACTGCTGGCGTTGTTAAGCAGTGTCAGAATAAAGATGCTGCGCAAAGCTTCAAGTGTGTTTGCTTTCTGAAGAAGTGAATTGACAGATTGACCAACAATTTGGTTGGTCTGTTCTTATATGCAGTTTGAGGTTTTTTTTTTTTTACCTGTATCCATGTCTCTGTTTAATTGTAGCAACAACATGATTTTCTTTTATACATACATATATATATATATATATATATATATATATATATATATGGTATAAGTTAAATCATTCATTACCCTATTGCTTTATGTTTGAGCCAGGCCAAAGAAAAAAAACGTGTCGTGATAATTCTCTAGCGATATGATTTCTCACAAGCTGAATTGTGTTTTTGGGTTGACCAGCTTTTCTCACATTTAGTCACGTAGGTCTTACATGAAAGGGTTTGATTATAATTAGTCCGTGATCGTCTGTTTATTTATATATATATATATATATATATATATATATATATACTCGATGGTGTACTTCTCAGGAGCACATTCTTCATAAGCCATAAGGTGGCGCTGTTTCCACATCTCACGGGAACGCGAAAACCAGGTTTTACCTTGAGGAGCGTGTAATCAAATCTCGTATGTGTTAGCAAATCATCAAATTCTCGCTTAAATTTTGTAAAAAAAAAAAAAAAAAATATATATATATATATATATATATATATATATATATATATATATATATATTTTATAGTGATTTTACATTTATCGAAGATGCATTTCAGCAACCTAAAATCACAGTGGGCCTCCTTCAATACTCTACTCGACGGAAGGACCATAGAGGAAGGACAGGTTTAATCCTAAAATGGCGGCACTGTGTGGAAATGAACATGTTTGTCCAACAGAGGGCGTCAAATACTTTATTATGCCTCCTAAACTGATGTAACGACCCGTTTGAATGAAAATAAGAACTCGCATTTATTTACCAGTTTAAAACAGATTTTTATTCTGTTAATTTGATACCGTTTCTATGTTTTTTTAAACAAAACCTAATTAAATTACATAACTAAACCCTTTAAATAAAAAAGTAAAGCTCACTCAAAAAAAAAAGCATTTAATTTTCTTACTCCTGTGTCATTCTGTATGACGAACTGTATGACGTTCGGTCTTCTGTGAAATATAAAAGGATATATTTTGAGAAATGTGGCACTTTTCTTTCACAGAAGAAAGTCATATAGTTTTGGAATGACACAAAGGGTGACAAAATAAAGACAACATTTTCTTCTTAAAATCCACCTTTTGACCTCAAAGAGTCACACGTAATATTGCAGTGTCATAAAGACTCAAACATGGCCAACACTGTGAAGATTCTGTGACCACCCTTCACTCAGAAATAAAAAGCTGTCACTGGGGTGGTACCTTTTCAAAATTATCTATTAGGTAGGCTAATAACTTTAAGGTACCAAAATGGACCATTTAAGGTACAAACATGTACCTTTTAAAAAGTTACTGCCCAGTGACAGCGTTTGTAGCCTACCTTTATTTCTGAGAGTGTTGTTTGGATTGTAGGCTTTTTCTGTGTTCACAACATTAAATCTTTCACTTTGTTTCATGAGTTAAAATCATCAGAGACGTTTCACAAGAAGTGTTTAGACCAGGGGTTTTCAAAGTCTAAGACAGAGGGCCTCCCTTTTGACACATCTTACCCAGTGGCGCCCCCCCCCCACCCAAAACACACACACACACACACACACACACACACACGCACACACACACAAAGATAAACACACAATGACAGACTGTTTACTCGCTTTTATTATTATTTGTGTTAACATTGCACATGTGCAGTTATTTTTAGAGTAATAACAAGTAGGTTAATATAACGTTTTTAAAACTAGGAAATGAAACAAAAACCACGATGGATATTTTTTTTTAGCAATTTAAAATTGCAATAACTGTCCACCCCAGTCAAAACAGTCAGATTACCTGTAACAGAGTGTGGAAAGAATTTTAAACAACGCCAAAATGTAAACATCTCTACTACTGATGAATGTGCTTACATAATTATATCCCTACCTTAGTGAGCGGTATGCATTTGTTTCCTTGCTGCCCAGAGAAGACTAATTCGTGGTTGCAGTGACGTCAGAAACAGACGAAGGTCATCCTCCGCTTGAAGACGTGAACGATATTTGTTCTCGATGAATGTCAGAACAGAAAATCCTGATTCGCACAAATACGTTGAAACGAATGGTAAAATTTTCCTCAGTGCCCTTTGTGTAAGTTCAGGATATTCATTTTGAATAGAGAGCCAGAAATGTCCAATCATTTGCGCCAGTAATGATTACTAGTCAGATCAATCAAAGCCTCTTCATCTTGTATAGACAGTGCGTCACTTTCTGCTGGCTTGAATTTGAATGGATCGCGAACCCACTCGTGCTGGATTGTCTCGTTGGAAAAATAGTGTATGAATTGCAAATTCAAAGCTACGGCCTTCTGGGTGAAAAATGTTTCTCATATTTTTTTATTTTTTTTTTGTATCATTTAAGTAAAAACATTCAAATATAATAAAAAATACTTATAATAATTAAACAATTATACAATTATATTTTTAATTTATTATAATTTTTCCCGCGCCTCCCCTGACATGCTCTGGCGCCCCCCAGGGGAGGCGCGCCCCACACTTTGAAAACCCCTGGTTTAGACCATTTACATTTTTACCATCCAACGGTTTTGTGCTTGGGTAATTTGTCAAGGGCCACAGTGTCAATGAGGTCACAGCCATCAATCATATTAAACCTTTTAATTGACAGTGTGGTTGAGCTCTGCCTCCTTAAGTGCTAAAACCATGTTTACAAGTTGGCTTATGTGTCTGAATCAGTTCTTGTCTGATGTGTGTTTGGCTATAGTGTGTATCTATTTGTGTCTATTTTAGAACATGAGGTATTAACCTGTCTAATTTGGGTAAGCCTGCGTGTGTGTGTGTGTGTGTGTGTGTGTGTGTGTGTGTGTGTATTGTTGATTTTGGGTGTTTTAGGCATGAGGGGGAATGAGATGCAGCACATGGCTCAACCTCCTGTCTGTCTATATAATGCCGCCTGAGGGGCCCTTCTCTGACCTCAGCCTCTCTCTCCCCAAGGACCCCAAAACCTCTTGGGATCCAGACAACATGAAGGTGGGGAGGGGACCGGCACGTGTCTCTGAGAGCGTTGATGCGTTGTGTGTTTAAGACAGATGCAGTCTAGTCTGTCCATGTGTCTACTGTGATTCTTCTCTGAAAAGAGAGCAAACAATATAGTGTTCACGCCTGCTGGTGTTTAGATTACGATTTACCTTTTTGCTATTAAAAATAGCCTGCCTTAGGTTTAAAAAAAAATCTCAACATCAGAAAAATATTGGGAAAATTCATCTTAAACCATTTCACTTTTGCATGAAAAATACTAATATATAGGTTTATCCTGTATACTTTTGGATCAATCGCTATAACAGTGCAGGCCACAGGAAAGTCTACTGTTTTCCAGGCTTTTAGATCATATCAATTTGAGCGCTGATAACAGCCTGATCAACAAAGAGACGCAGGCCTGAACTCAATCAGTCTCGGGTTGAAGAGCAATTAAATGTTGGGAATTTCTCATTTAGGTTCTTCCTGTACCCCAGACAGAATAAAGGCTTTTTATCCTGCTGCAGTTGCCGTCCGGATTGTGTGCGGGGTGAGGGGCGAGGAGCGCGCGCTCCGTTTATCAGTGTGTTGACAGTCGAGCAGCCGCGTGTGTTCAGCGCATTATCAAGAGCGCGCGCGTGTATTTTTTGCCATTAGTAACGCCTGGCCATGTCTGCAGAACATGTAATTTACATAATAAAATCATTTCTGTATTACAACGAGGGATCGATTTATTTCAAACGAATATGTATAAATGGAGGTCGAATGAAAACATGAAAGTGTCCTTTAAAATGTCATTTCAATTGCATGAAAACAGCAAAATAAATAAATAAATAGCTCGATTTTAATTAAAACCATTAAGATTAACATGAGTAATTATATTCTTATCTTGCACGTTTAATGATGACTAATTTTCTAGATTTAAGTGACCAATTTGTTTATAGGCATTGGCTATTTGTATATTATATTTATATAACAAAGAAATTATCCAAAATAATTGTATTCAAAATATTTATTAATTGTAATTTGCTCTTAATTGTTCTAAATGATGTTAAGATGTTTTCCATTTGCTAAATCTTACGAATATTTGTCATGTATTTTTTTTTCTCTGTAGAGGATTTTGAGACTGTAGGCCTAAATTAAAAACAAAAAACAAAAATCATTAAATGCATTAAATTAAATGCATGTTAAAAATAAATATATAAATTCACATTATTTATTAGCGTAATATCTTTTCCAGAGACCGAATATTGGACACATGAAAATAGGCTATTTGTCGAAAAAAAATATTTAAATGCTTACAATTTTATAATTATGCTCCATTATTCTTTGATACAATATACAATGTTTTTCGTGTGATTTATTTTACTTATTCGTGGTCGTCACAGGTTTGTGGATTGCAAGAATGTAACTCGTAACCTCAGCGTGGTCGAAGTGCAAGGTAACGTTCCTCTCAGTCATTTAATGAGTGTTGTGAATGTTGTGAATTATCTTTTGGAGTGGTCGCCTGTATTTTAAGTCGTCATAAGGACGAATGTGGAAAAGTGTGGGGAAAAAAAACAGTCCTACGTCTCAAAGGTTTGTAAGTTGCACGACCGAAAAATACTCTGTGTAAATCAGTATATCAGCTTAAAATGCAACACCAGCAGCGTCATATGCAGTATGAATGACTGTCAGAGTGATTAATATTTGCTTTTATTGTCTTCACAGTTGTGTGTTGCGTAGACGGAAATCTAGCCTGAGGAGAAGTGCCTCATCCCAGACCCTGTTTGCCTTTCTTTTGTGAGTAAAATTCATCATTAGGAATAGTCATAAATAAATACTTAAACTTTGACCCCTCTAACCATCTGCGCCACGTGCCTTGAGCAGATAGGTGATTTATTATTGCCAGTTTGAAGGAACATGATTTGAATGTCAGAAGCATAAGAAGTAGGGCCTTGTGTGTTGGTGTTTGTGCTGTTCTCCTGTTTAAAATCAGCATTAGCAGGTTGTAACAAACCTCAATAATACACTACTAAATTGTTTAACTTAAGGGGTTGGTTGCAACAGCCCCTTGATCTTACTCTACATTCACTGTGTCACAGATTTCGACAGTGCTGTCAGAGATGACAGAATTATGAAATATTATGATTTTAAAAGTCTGCACAGATAGTATGGGTAATATTTAAAGCCTTTAATCCCATACTCACTACACTGCATTTGCATATTACACTCCATTGCTTGCAATGATGGCTTGTGTTGTGAAATGTAGGTCATAACGCAACCTTTGCAGTTTTCGCCTCTGAGCTTATTGCAGAGCATTCCTACTAAATATAATCTCATGGTTTGGAAGAGATACATCCGTCCATTTGTAAATCATAATATGCATATTAGGCCCTGTGTTTGTGTATTTTTGTTTAATTTAATGAATATGCGATGGTCTACTTAAATGTTTGCCATGTATAAAGGGATTAGCTGGTTGCATGATATCGATGTGAATCAAATAGGGGTTGGCAAGTGTAGTATATTATTTTATTGTGCACATATGATGTCTAATATGAACCCACAGTTGTAGTGACCATACGAAACATGACATTGTCCCGTCGATCGGTCGCTCAGGTGAGTGCTGCTGTTGGCTTCTCTCTTGGCATTCACCGCGTGCCTTAATTGTATTGAAATTAAATCAAGGTCCACTGTGAACACAAAGAGCAAAAACCCAAGTTTCCGAACGTCGAAAGTTTCCACTTTGTCTTTTCCTACAAACCCTCTCCGTTCCTCTTCATCCTTGCCGTCTGGTCTGTTCTCACGGCTAACGGTTCAATCACGCACTTCAGCTTCCCTGCCGGTTCTCTCGCTGTATGTATTTGGTCCCTATGCAGTCTGCACATCCTGTTCTTGTCCTTCAGTACAATACCACATTTCTGTGCTCATCTAAAATCCCTCTCTTCTCACCTGTCCTCCTCCTCTTGCATCTGGTGTGGGTTTCGTTGGTGTTAGTACAGTCCAAACAAGAAGTCCTAGTCTTGCACAATCACACACACACACACACACTCACGGACACTTGCAAACACACTATCGCACATCTTTCCCAGGGTTCTCCCTGTGCGTGCAGGTTTTAAATCGCACAATTCCCCCTCTTCCATCGGCCTAGATGTGTGCATAGAACAAAACATACATGATGCAATAGTGTTTCTCATGCTTATATTTTACACACATATACACAAAAATCATCCCATTCAAAAACATTCAAACCGTCATAATTCTAGCTATATCCTGCACCACCATGTCAAATTACAAGACAGAGAAAGAGAAAAGACAGAGAGATAAAGAGGATCTACCTTTTGTTGTACCCATTCTGCTAGAAGCCCTGGCACCTGCCTTCTGTTTCATTCCAGCAGACCTTTTCCCTCTCTCGGCCAAACAAAGAGGACCAGCAAAGCTGTGTGTGAGGGATGTGCAAAGATGCAAAGCTATGCACTGCTCTCCCCCTCATCTATTCAGCACGTCCACCGCCATGATGAGATGGCTGCCAGCATCACAATGTAAAGCTAGCGCTTCCCTATGACAGTCTGTTCTCTCCCTCTCTTCCCCCACCTCTCTCTCTCTGTCTTTTTATTTCTTTCACTCTCTCTCAGCATACGCACACCTATACGGCAAGTAAAAACAAGTACGGTTAAAATCACATCACATGAAATGAGTTGAAGCTGACGATGACTGTTGAAATAAAATGCATACGTTACAGAGATGTACATGTATTTAGGAAAATAATAATATTCCAAAACACATCAGTTACAGCCACAAGCATCAGATCTCATACAACAATTACCCAGAAGCACGGTCTATTTCTTCAAAACTACTGACATTAAGCAGCATATTATCTTTAGCTTCGTTCTTTTTCCTCGGATTCTCGCTCTAGTGGAGAAAACAGAAAGGTATATCCTGATTCTTTTAGTTCCGTCAGTTCTCGCTATTCTCCATCCAAGGGTGAACAGGGGGTCCTGCTGAAGCTCTGCCCCAGCTGAAGGCTCCTTTTCTTGGGGCTGGAGAGCGGGTTTGCAGGGGGAGATGTTCTGGGGGTGGGGTGGAGGGGGTTTAGGGGAGAGGTAGGCAGGTAGGAAGGTTTTCACGCATGCAGGAAGGGAAAATCAGGTGCTGGGATGTTGCAGCCGCTAAAAACACCAAAGCCAAAAAAAGAGGAGTATTCTCCCCCATGAGAAAATCAGCCTGAGAAAATCCAGTTGTGCACGCCTCAAAAATTATCTTTTTTTTTTTTAAATGTAAAGTTGAGAATGCGCATATACATATACGAACACATCATATATGTATACATATCCAGAGGAAGAGGGAAGGAGCTGGTAAGCAAGGGATGAGCGGTTCACACAAACAGTCACACACACACTGCGCTCTGCACACGCTCGGGCTCCAATTTATGCTCTCCGTTTGACACCACCCCCACCTCCCTGGGCACATACATATACGCTCACACACAGACACACACACACACACACACACACACACGTGTAACATCCCAGCTGATCGTGGTAGAGAGATTAGATTGTAGGGACAGCTGGCAGGGATTACACACGCAGGGGGTTGACTGAGCAGGGGAGGGGAGACCCTCTCTGACCACGATGTATACACACACACACAAAATAAATTGCACATAAATGCAGGAAGTAAGTGTGCGGCATCACATTTGCTTAAAATATGATCTCATATAAATGGTTGCTAGATTTGGAAATATGAACACGCACTCAGAAACTAAATGCAGGACGCACCTAGTGTGCATCTGGATGCTGAGGGTTAATGTATGGTAATGCATACTGACTGCTAGGGGGTGTCGGGGGGACACAGTTGACCTTTGACCTTGGACCACTTCATCTTTTCAGGGTGATCAGCTGATTGCAAAAAGGGGGCCATGGGGAGGCAACCCAATATGCTCCCCTGACACGCACGCACACACACATGCTGAGACGATACATCATGCATGATATAACACAAGCCACTACTTCGCTAATGTGCAATATCACTGCGATTCAGTGAGACGGGAGCTTCAAATGTAAGAATAACAAAAAAAAAACACATTTAAAAAAAAAATCTTCACTTGTCCGCATCACACTTGATAGTGTTAAATCTGGAAGCAATTCAAAGCGTGAAACCCAGTGAACTAGCTGTAACAGAAGAGATCAATACTGTTTAGTCTTGGATTTGGAACAGCGTTTGACCTATATCTGACATTTAAATCAATTCTATGCTTCAGCATTTTCTGGTACGGAGGACTGCAAGAACATTCTGTTCTTTGAGAAAAAAGTTATTTTAAAATGTTTTAAAATGCATGGCTCTTTAATAAACCTTTTTTCACATTTTTTTATGAATAGGAATAATATATGGAGTGCAATATTTATATTAAATATATTGGTAACACTTTAGAATAAGGTTCCATTAATGTTAGTTAATGTATTAATTAACATGAACAAACAATGAACAATACATGTATTACTTTATTTATTAATCTTTGTTAGTTAGTGAAAATACAGTTGTTTATTGTTAGTTCATGTTAATTAACAGTGCATCAACTAATGTTAAGAGAATGTCATTTTTCAATGAAGCTAAAACATAAAAGAGGATATTTTACACCTGTCTTTAAAACTATTTGTTTGTGTGTAGCACGCTGAATATGTCTCCTTTATTTATGTCTTTGCCAATGCGTGTATATTCCTGCATGAGATCATTATTGTACATTTTTGCCTTTAATGTGTGTATGCCCCAGGCAAATCAAACAGAAAAAAAGTGTATGTAAATGGAAGAGATTAGGGCTAGTGTGTGTGTGTGTCAGCACTAGCCTAGCCTGCATTCCTCCTAGCAATAGCGTCCTCTGAGTGCACTTTAATCTGTAATCTGACAGATTAGCAAATAGGAGCGTTTGAGCTGGATTATCACCTCATTACCAATGACGAGCATCCCAGGACCTGTTCCTTGAGTGTGTGTGTGTGTGTGTGTGTGTGTGTGTGTGTGTGTGTGTGTGTGTGTGTGTGTGTGTGTGTGTGTGTGTGTGTTTGCACGCGTGTGCGTGTTAGCATATTTTGTATTCTTTGTGTTTTGTGTCTGTGTAGTTGTGTGCTTTTAAATACACTTCCATGATGTGGGTGTTTCTTTAAAAGTGACACCACATTCATTGCTTTTAGTTCATATTTTAATATTAAATGGTTAAACAAACGCTACAGTTTTTCTGAACAGAATTAATCACATTATATTTTTAAATATTTTTGTAATATTATAATTTTTTCTTCTGTCTTCTATGTAAAAAGGACCCATTTTCAGGCTTTGTAGAAATATTCATTTATTTTAATCCCAGAGTTCATATCTTGTATGTCAGCATCAGATTAAAATTTTCATCAAAAAATAAATAAACAAAAACAAAGCATCCAGATGTTCTGTTGAAGCATTCAGTCTTTGCGCCGCATCATTTTAAAGAGGTCACATAACAGATGGGTCGCTAAAACGTCCCCACTGATGAGCCGAAATGGGACATTTACAAGATTAAATAGACTAAAGCTAAATGAGTTTAAAACCTAAACCTGCAGTATTTAAAGGTGAAAGATCATTATTTTAAACTAATGCAAACTACAGCGTGCAAATGGGAAAAAAGCAGAACGGTGCACAGTTGCACACTGAGGTGTGTGTGTGTGTGTTTCTTCATAGTTTTTTTTTTTTGCTCCTGCATTAAAGGTATACGGGTATAATGCTGAGTTGGTCATTATATGTGTGTCTCAGGAGTGTGTGTTTGCCTATGGGCTATGCATAAATGTGTATGTGAGCGAGCACTGATGCATGTGTGTCTGTGTGCTTGGTAGGTGGTTTGGTAAATCCGGCAGCATGTGCTATTGTGTTCGCCGCTACACTAACATACATGCACATGCATATATAAAAGCATGAAATGCACAGAAAAATGTGACAAAAAATACAATTTGTTGTTAAATCAACACATCGACAACACAAAAAGGATAGTTTACCTGAAAATGAACATCTTGCCACCATTTATTCACCCTCATGTTCCAAACCTGTATGACTTGAATTATTTTGTGGAACACAAAAGAAGATATTGTAAAAAACGTTGCAACTGTTTATAAAAAGGCTTTTTTTTTTTTAATAATCTGCAAAAAAGTAAAACTGTGTTGTTAAATCAACACATAGACAACACTTTAAAGGGATAGTTCACCTAAAAATGAAAATCCTTGTATCATATATTCACACTCGTGTTGTTCTTCTGCGAACCACAAAAAAATATATTTTGAAGAAGGTTGCAACTCTTTTTTGAAAGGCATTTTTCATAATATCTGCAACAAAAAAATGCAATTTGTTGTTAAAACTTTTATGGGATAGTTCACCTAAAAACCACATGTTGTTCCAAGCCAGTGTGACTTTTGGTCTTCTGCGAACCACAAAAAGAGATATTTTGAAGAATGTTGCAGCAGTTTTTTGAAAGCCATTTTCCGAACTATCAAAAACTAAAAGTACAGTTTGTTGTTAAATCAACACATAGACAACAATTTAAAGGGATAGTTCACCTAAAAATGAAAAATCCTGTTGCCATTCATTCACCTTCATATTGTTCCAAACCTAAATTACTTTATAACCTATTTATAACCTGTAATTTGTAAAAAAAAAAAAAAAAAAAAAAAAAAAAAAGTTAGTTCCTCTAATCCTATCTTATCCCGCTGAGCGTTAAAGGGACAGCACTGCAGTTTTAATTTGTCTTAAAGTACATGTATTAAGCACTATAACTCATATTGGAATACAGTACATAAAATGATGCTAGTTATGGCAGTGCACAGTGCAGTCTCCAGTGTACAGCTGAAAGCATGAGCTCTCGGCCATGAGTGCTTCATTGTGGATGGATCAATGCCCTGCTCTCCCCCTGGGTCACTGGTGTCCTCCAGTGCCCTTAATATTAGTAGCAATTTCATTAGCTCTGACCACATTGCTCTGATAGAGAGGGTGGCTGATTAAGTAGAAGTGCATAAATGTTTTTTTTCTATTGAAATTATATCTACTAGTGTCCTATTTTACATTTATTTCATATCTCAGATGCTTATTCATTCTCTTTGTAGTCGAAGCTCTCGAATACTGCATTTGGAATGGGATCTAGCGTCTTCGGATGCTTCTTGAAATAATGATGCTCTTGGACCTACAACATGACTAATACCAAAAAAAAAAGGATGGGAACTTCTCTTTCTATCTCTGTTTCTCCCTCCCTGACTTTTTTTCTTAGTACGCCCCAGTATTCAGCCCAGCAACAGCACACAGAAGCTCCCAAAAGCAACCCCCTTCTCGCCGCCTCTGCATCCAGTGACCCAGTTTCCACCCCCTCTCTAAAACAAATCACTCCATGACCCACTTCTTCGTTTCACACCACTTTAGCGTGCTCATGTGCTTCGCAAAATTATGCATCTGTCTTCGCTATGAGGTTCAGAGGCATTTCATCTGTGCATTTGGTTACAGAAAAATACTGCTGGCAGTATAAAATCCCCCACATTAATAATAAACGCACAGAGAACTGGGGATTTCTCTGCCTTCTGTAGGTAACATCAGTATGTCTGCTTGTGTTAAAACAATCCTTCAAGGTCAGCATTGCCTCCTGACCGTCTATAAATAGGATTTTTGCAATCACAATTATTTTAATCTTCTGCTTTTTTGAGGTTCGTTGTTGGATAAGTGCGTGGTTTGTAATTAAAGTAGGCAGAAAACGGCTGAATACTTTTCTGATTAATGTATGTGATAATGCTCGTACTGCTGATAATAAAAACATGTCAGTGAGACTGTCAGAGGCAGCAACAGGAAGGCAAATCAATTTTGCGGACTATTTAAGCAGAGAGACGAATGGTAATTTTTAATAATCAGCTACGCTCAGGCGCTAGGTCACACATACAAGCAAACTCAGTTTCTAAGGATTAATAGGTAAACATTTGTAATATTTAATTAAAATGTTTCTCTGTAAAGGCAGCTGCATGCTGTCAGACTCTGAAGTCGATTCAGGTTTAATTTAAATGAGCAGTAGGCCATGGACATCTTTACAAATTTTTACTCAAAGGTGCATAGTTTAAAAAAATCATAGAAAGTGTGTATCTATAATGAATGCAGTGGCACGAGTGTGTGTACTGCGATACATGAAATGACAAGTTACACGTAACAGCAATTAATTTTCTTTTGTTAACTCCCACCATCCATCTCTCTTTTTTTTTATTTC
The DNA here is from genome assembly GCF_003368295.1 of Carassius auratus. NCBI lineage: Eukaryota > Metazoa > Chordata > Actinopteri > Cypriniformes > Cyprinidae > Carassius > Carassius auratus. The sequence goes on from NW_020525283.1 coordinate 132,844, forward strand.
TTTGGTATGTCAGAAAATATTACTTTACTGGACATCTGACAGCTAGATGTAGCTATGATTACTGTCTTAAATTTCAATATTTAATGTTATTAGGAAAATAAAAACCATTATAGCTGTTTAATATTTTACCCCAGTTTTTACACGAATATTTTACCCAAGCTGTAAATCGTTTTATTTTTTTTTTAAATAAAGAGAGATGGATGGTGGGAGTTAATAAAAGAAAATTAATTGCTGTTATGTGTAACTTGTCATTTCATGTATCGCAGTGCACACACTCAAGAAGTTAAGTTTTAAAAATTTTTTAAAGTTATTTTAAATTATTATAATATTTCACAATGTTACTGCATATATATATATATAAATATATATATATATATATATATATATATATATATATATATATGTATATATATATATATATATATGTATATATATATATATATAGGCTATGCATTTATGTACTGTGCTCAACCTAACATAGTAATTATAACAATATAACTAAAAAACTAATATAAATAATATAAAGTATAACTAATTATAACTTAAAAACTAATATAAATATAAATCATATAAAACTACTAGTAGTGGTATGGTGGTAGCAGGTACTATTGTCTGTATTATTTTATAAATATTGTTTATGCATGTCATGGCATCCTCACAGTACTTCCCATTTTTTAATTGTAAATCTTGTTCACAGGAAAAGCCCTATAGGAGACATTAAAAGCTTAAAGCCACAGATTTCTGCACAAGAGTGGGGTGGAAAAGGATGACTATGAGGGGGATGGAGGCCAGTGGCACGTGTCCAGATTAAACGTAATCCCAGCACAGGATGCCAACAAGGCTTCAGGTGAGAGAGGAGCTCCAACGGGACTAGAAATAGGAGGAGGTGGGAGGAAAGACAGGTGGCCATGAAGACAAGAGAAGAGGGAGAGTGAGGAGGTGTGTGTGGATTTGCCCTAATATAATGATGGCCACTAGAATGGGACTAAGGACAGATTAAAATATATAACTGTTATTCCAATACAGTGTTGTGGAATATTTTAAATAACTATTACATTCCATATTAATATTTACAAAACAACTTTAATATACGATAATTAATAAATATGAATATAGACTGTCAGCATTCAGTGAATGCTTATTTGCTTAAAGTTGAAGAATTCTGAACTTTTGTTGCTTGATTGTGAATTGATAAATGAATGCAAACTTGTTTTTTATGCAGCTTGAGGTGCCCTTCAGACTGAAAATGCACACAATGCAGTTTAGAATATCACTTATATCACTTAATATCTTGCCAAAAAAACTTGTGTCTGCTTTATGGGGCACATTTGAGCGATGCAAACATACAAAGAGAAGGAAACTTTGATTGAAACGTCTCTGTAGTCTGTGTGAACGCACGGGATTATGGGGAAGCTGTAATCAGACCATCCCATGTGGGGTAAGAGTGTCTTACTCAAGGCTGCTCTGGGGTAAAAACAGCAAGGGTTGAGGGGGAGGGGAGGATGATATCTGCTAACCAGTTAACAAGTTCACCAGCTAATCCTGAAGTGGGATTGGGTGGATGCGGCCCTGGATTGAACACAGCGGTTGCAGTGTGACCTTCACAGACACACTGATAATACATTTCTGAGTGAGTGGAGAAAGGCAAAAAATTATTTATTTTTTAGTGGTGATGCAAAAACGCGATTTAATATTTTAATTAAGCATCTCACTCGAGTGAGACCAGCAAAGCCATAATTATGCTAAAATACCCAACAGTCGACTGCCTCTTTTCTCTCTCATGTTAATCAGAAAGAAATGTGTGTATGCCGTAAGCAGTCAAAGCTTATCAAGACTCTTAACTGTGGGATAGATGCCTTCACGAAACAAATCAATGTTTAGAACTAACCTGTCAAACCTGGTTCCAAAACCAATAGGCCAATCCCTTCAGAAATGTCTTTAATTAATCTCTGATTTTATCACTTGCACTCACCTTTTCTCTCTTTGAATACCTTACTATATCACCTTCTCTCTCGTTCTCAATCTACTGTAATCTGTCATTAACAAAATCCCTCCTGCATACTCAGAATCCTGTAATTTGAATCTCCAGCTGGTACCAGCAGCATCTGCCAAGAGCGAAAATGTGAACGATCAGATGTTAATGGCCCTCTAACGGTA
>NW_020525283.1:140000-182795 GCF_003368295.1 Carassius auratus
TTATATTTTATATACTGTTTGAGTATGGTACCAATTTTATTGTTTCCATCAAGCATTTTACATACTCTTGAAGATTTCTTTAGGTCTTGTCTCAGACCCAATCTCTCTGGACTCGGACTCAACCCTCTCTGAACTCGATCTTGACTCGGACTCGAATGAGCTGGTCTCGACTATAACACTGGTTGTTTTTTTGTTTTTTTTATAACATTTAAATAAATGTCAGATTATGTGATTCATCACATTAACAACACTGTCTTTAAAATATTCGTTGAAAGTCAAATCTGGGAATAGAATATATATAAATGCATTTATTTATTAATTATTTACATCTAGGCAATTTATAACCATATGACAAGATGGGCAGTAACTCAAAACTACTATATCAGTGTTATTGATATCAGTATTAATTTTGCACAAACAAAATTTTTTTATGAATAAAATGGGTGAAATTGGCAAAAAAGGGTGCAGCACTAGTTTTCTCTAACATGCACTATAAATAAAGTATTCTCTAAAGAATTTGTAGTGAAATTCTCTCATTAGTAACGTTGTAAACATTATTTGTAATTTGGGGACATAAAAGACACTGAACTGTACAATTGACCCAGTAACAATACTAACCAAAATAATCGATTACTTCGATTACTGTAGCATAGTTTTATAAAGACAAACAACAAAAATGTTTTTCATTAGCATTATAACTAAAAACAACTGACTCTTTTGGATGGTCAGTGTGAATGTTTAATCATTAGCCTGTGATGCTCTGATGAGGACTATAACATCTAGGGCCCTATCTTGCACCCAGCGCAATTGACTTTGTACACAGACGCATGTGTCATTCCTATTTTGCACCCGCGCAAAGCTCGCTTTTCCCTCCACAGAAGCACGTCGCTAAACTAGTGAATGAACTTGCGCTCCCTGGGCGGTTCAGCGCAAAAAAGGAGGCGTGTTCCGGCGCAAACAATCCCTGGTGCTATTTTGCTGTTCCATTAAACAATTGCGCCACTGACCAGAAAAAACCTAGTCTAAAGTCAGTGGCGCGTTGCGCGTTGTTCATTATGCTATTTTAAGGGGGCATGCTTGACCATAGTGTATAGCGTGCACAACGTGCATACACTTTGCTCATGTAATCTACACAGATGCAACAGTTATTTTTGCAAATCATAAACTGTTACACTAAAAAAAAATATTAACACATGAGATGACGGAAATCATTGTGGTGTGCCACGAAGATGTGAAAAAATAGGCATAAATCTAGCTTACAAATTATTCAGGCTAATTGTAGTAATTAAGGATCAGACCTGTTTGCCCAATAGTGGCAAGACATATAGGCTATGTAAGGACATCTGACAAATATGTTTGTCCGTCAAGAACCAGGAAAAAAATCGATGAAACAATTGTGGCTATTTCCTCCCACGCCAGTTTAACCGACGCTATTTTGGGTGGGTTTCTCCCATCCCCATACAACACAACTTCTCTGTCTTTCACTGCTCTTACAAGAACATCAGTCTCCTCGGCTGTGAACCGCTCCTGGCGTGCGCCTGGTAAATACGCCATAATAATAGCAATCCATAATGGAACTTGCGCACCTGCTTTTAAAGGGAATGTTGGATGACGCTCTGATTGGTTTATTTCACGTTACGCCCAAACCACACCTATGAATAATGAAGCTACTTCAGACCAACCCATTTTAGATTTGCGCCGGGCGCAAGAGCCATTTATCCCGCCGGGAAAATAGCAGCAGCGCCGAGACCCGCCCACAAAGTTACTTGCGTTTCGCGCTTTGACACTTGCGTTTCAGATCGTTAAAATAGGGCCCCTAGTGTGTTAGCGAAGCCCCACATTCACTGCTTTTACATGTCTGCTGTGGTTAGATGAAAAGGATCATAAAAAATGCATCAGTCATTGGCTTTCCTAGCAGGAGTGAGTCTTTTTAGAGTAAAACTAGTCATAGTTGGCTAGCCACTCTATGACCTTATTCCAAAAATTTAGTTCCTACTATAAATAAATAAATGTATGTAATCACCAGCAAACAATAAACCAGTTGATTATGTGCCTTCAGATATAACCATGACAGTTTTGCTGGCCTGTTGCATCCTGGGAGTTTTGGTGCCGTAGCAGTGTCCAGGGGCCCATCTGTGCATTATGCGCATGAAAGCTCCACCCCGTCACGCATTCCCGGCCCTTCTGTCGAAGCAGCTCGCTGACACGGCATGGTGGAAACTTCCGGGCCTCTGCATCCATGGGAGGTGGAACAGGGTTTTGGGGAGGATGATCAAACCTTACCTGCTGTTGCCATGCTGGCACTGTTTCGGCCCAGAACAGCCTGAGAAAATGTACTGATGTCATCATCACAGTCACACCTATCTATTTAAATGTCTCTATTAGCAGCGCATTTAAATGTGATGTATCCATTTTACAATTAAATTTAAGTTAATGAATAATATGGGTTATATTAGCTATGTTCAGTCTTGTCAGTTGTGTCTCTGAAACCTCATTATGTCTTTATATCCTCTCTATATCCTCTCTACCTCATTGCCATTTAGAGAGCAATTTCATCTGACCTTGGAGAAGAAACACCCTCCACACAGAAGTATTTAGAAGATGCTTTTTATTAAAAGCAACATAGAATACACAAATAGGAGGCTCAGTTCGATGTTAACAGGCTGTAGTTAAAAGCTTTGCTAAAAAAGGCACAGTGGTGACGAGTAAAACTGTTATCAAAGTAGCTCTCCAGATCCTGAGCTTCCCCTTCCTAACTGTAACCTTTGTGTTAGTAGGCGAGATTCCAAACCTACAATATTCTACTCCACTTTCAGTATAAGTCACGGTATTATTATTTTTTTTTTAAGAACAAATCTATATTATGGACTCATTCGTCCATCAGTGCACCTGTGAATATTTATATACAGCTATTGCATAAAAACCCATCTTTTTACTTCATCAAGTCATTCAGAAAGTTTACATTTGTTTGCTTAGGGTCTGGAATCTGGATAAACTGTTTTTCTACCATTGTATCGGTTAGCTTATGTTTTGTCTCGGGCATCAGAATGCTGGAGGTGTTCCACAGATTACGTGCACTATCTTGCAAACTGTAGGCAATGAGGGGGGCCAGCCTTCACCATAGCAACCGGAAATGGTTGCTTGGAGACAGGTTTGAATAGAAAGTATGGTATGAATGCATCTGCAATTGCCTACAGGGGACATACAGGCATTTGAATTTGTTGGTGGCTCCAGTGTCTCAGCTGATTCAAGTTGACCCAGCATGAGGTGCTGTGATGCAGTCCAACAGAAACGGTCTTGAATGTGCAATGTTTAACAAGAACGTGAAGACTGGTTGGTTTAAGACACTTTCATACTGAGATCCCTTTGATTTTCCTTCATATTCAGAGTCATAAACTCAGCAGGTAGGCCTAAACACAGTATACACCCTTTTCTCCACAGTAGATTTGTTTATATAGTCACGCTTGAAGCAAAAGACATGGTTTACCCTAAAGAAAATATGGTTAGATGTATATGAAATCAGGAGAATCAATATTTCACCTAATAGTTTGTTTATAATTGGATTTAAGTAGGCTTACAAAAAGTGAAATAATTTCCAATTGGTTAAAAGTTTTTGCTTCCGTTCAGTTGACCAATTCTAGATTCTTTATCGAATCTTTGGCAACTTTAAGTTGTCTGAATTTTGTAAATAAGATTTGATGGAGTTTCATTTCAGAAATTCACCATTTGTGTCTTGAATGTTGAATCCAAAAATGGCTAAGGTGCCGCAAAGCAAAGCCCTAGACCCAAAACCAGTACTATGCATCCAACCAATCACGATTGACTGTTATGGCCATGTTATAGAGGGCACGTTTAGAGTCATGTAAGTCTTAAAAAGTGTTGGCTGCATTGACAACAGATACATGCTGCTAGCCCAATTTAACGTTAGGTCCTTGGGTTATGAGAAAGTTGTTGCTTTGAGGGATTGTGAAGTGTAATTCCAGTGACATGATGATAAAAAAAACTTCCAATACAGTGTTGCGATTTCTGATATTTAACAAGGCTATTTTTTTTTCTGCTGCTGCCAGAACACAATTCACCCCAAATTAGGTGCTGGAACACAATTCACTCCATTTTAGCCAAAGTTTCAGAGAAGAAAAGTCCTTTTACCAGTCCCATCACTGCATAAAAAGTCCTCTTCTGGATCTTTTGTGCTTTCCTGCCTTCCTTTGCCTTGCTTTATTTTTTTCCTCTTTTTTTTTCGTGTTGTCTTCTCTGTCCTTTTTTCGGCAGAGTGATTGGTAAGGTGTTGTGGTGTTGTGTTGTTGGCGAAGGCGTCTTTTGGCACAGTCACAGGGCACTGTTAAAGGAGACAGACTGGCACCTCCTGGACCCATGCCAGAGCTCCTCGGGAGAAATACCCACTGCTGTGACTGGTGTGTGAGAGAGAGATAGACAGAACAGGGAGAGAGAGAGCGAGAGAAAGGCATTATGGGAATGTGAAAGGAGGAGGTTGGAGAATAGTAGAGAGAGAGAAAACACTAGATTTGTGGTGCCAGAGCTTTTGTGGATGTTGGTTGTGTTGGCGTGTTCTTGGCTGGGTTCACTTTATTCCAGTTTGTTTGTTACATTATTTTTTTCACTCTTCGCTGGATGGAGTGGCTGTGTGTTCATCTGCTGCCAAAAGGCACGATGGAATGAAAGACAAAAAACGCGTAGCTCCATATTTCTGCCGCTCTAATGTGTTGCGCATCCCTCTCTTGTATTCCTCTGCCCATTCCTGTCTTCATCACTCACTCCGAAATTCATTTATCCTTCATTTCTCACCTTCTTTATTTGGAAAGTGTGTTTTTCTTTTCTTTTCAGATCCTCCCTCGCAGAAATTAGAAATGGCATAATTGTAAGCTTGGCTGGCAGGTCAGTACCAGGTGGTCTGTTCAAACATTTCGAGATTTGGCAAATGTGACTGCAAAGGTGTGTGTGTGTGTGTGTATTTGATGCGTAAGTCTACATCCCGACAAGAATAAAGGAAGTTTTGCTTGTCAAAATGACAAAACAAACTGCTCTTTTTATCTTGATTTGGTAGCATGGCTTTTTTCTGCCTGGTTGTCTTTGTCTCTCAGTTGTTTGCTTGTCATTTCATTTCCTTGTATATTAAGTAGCGTTCTTTGTTGTGGTCAATGTGCAAAACAGGTTAAAGTTTTGCAAAAAAAAAAAAATATGCACTTTGTGTTTTAATTCTGACCTGTGTACTCTCACAGTGCTTGTGAATAATAAAATTCAGTGAGCCTTCAGTTGTCTGACATCTGGCTAGTGATATTGATTTATGTAGGGGTTTATTTTATTTTAGTTATGATATTTTTGTGTGCCTTTTGTGACCAGTGCTGTTTAGATTTCCTTGTGAAACTTCGCTCTTATTTCTTCACAAACTGAGCTAATTTGAAAAAGAGTGTCTAAGCTATGAAAACAATCCAGCTGAATGTGCTTTCGTGTACCCAAAAATGTTTTAAATTGCCTTTTATACTTATGTTTAGTGTCACCTTAATGCCAGATGTAATCAGGGCCAGTTTTAAAAATAAAAATTGTCCAATTTTCAAAAATGCAAAAGAAAATTTACATTCCATTGTGCTACATCTAGCTGTTTTTGAATGGATCATATGAATTCAAACCCAGTTTAACTGTCCTGGAACTCCATTTAGTCGACAAGTGATTTTTTTTTTGGGGAAAAACAATCCAAACCGTTTTTTTGTATTCTGAACAAAGTGAGATATGCTTGCCCTTGCAGAATGCTAATGCCAGGTGGATTGGTAGGGTGTTCTGGGTGGTTGCTTACTAACCTAAATCAAAAGTCCACCTCTCTAAATCTCTATTATATTCTGGTTTCTAGATATGGCTCAGGTCCCTCCTTCGAGGTAAGTCCATTTATGCCCGTCAGTAGTCTAATCGCTTAGGAAAGTAATAGCATACCTCTCCTTTGAAATGCACAAGATTTGAGGCATCATTCATGTCCAAAGCAAAAGCAGTGCAGTTACTTGCCAAAGTTTAGTACTTTGCTACCCTAGGCTAACTTTACCAAGCTTTTGCAATTTCGAAATGGACAGATTTTCAGTATTAAGGTCATAATCATATACTTCCAACTTTAGGGAGATTAAAAAGGGGGAATGAGGTGCACTATTGTGTGTGTTTGTTTGTGGGGCCATGACACATTTCTTCGTATATATGCTAATATTAGTACGCTGTGTGTAAACCACTATCCTTTGATGCCTGGAGATTTAGGTGGTAAATCACTTCAGTCTTCTTAGCTCTAATCCTCCCCACATCTGTGCCCCTTTTCTCTTCCTCTTTACTGCCCTAATTCCAGTATGGCATAGTTGGCCTCATTCATCCAACTCAGATACATTTTGTTTGCCCACCCTTTTTCTCCCTTGTGGCCTAATCCACTGCAGGTTGTTTCAGAGAGATGATGTCTCCTTCCGATTCATTCGCATCACTCGCGGTTTGTGAAATCCTCTGGATCGTTTAGAGGTGTGTGTGTGTGTTGGGTGGGGGGAGGTTCAGCAGTGTAATCTGCTAAGTGTCTCCCACTGCAGAAACAGCAGCACTGATTCAGCTTAGCCTGAGCAGACCAGGCAAATCTGCAGTAATCCTTGCCACCGAACCCAGTCTGACAGTCCCACCATCTGGAACAGCGCCACCTCGCGCATACGTACAGCCCGTTGATTACAGAACATCTCTATTGGTGTCTTTCTCTGTTTCTGCAGCAAAGCACGCAGCAAATGGGAACCCCACAGTGAAGCCGTTTTTGCGGACGGCATGTAGATGTTCATGCTTAGTGAGTTTGGAGAATATCATATTCCAGAGTTCTTTGGATGCAATTTATGTATTGTTTCCTAAAGTACCATTTGTGTCAGAGTAGTGGCTCATGGGAGACCTGGGTTGGAGTCCAGCCTGGGTTATATTCCGGTCTCATTTCTTCATCTCTCCTCTTGACTTCTTTTAGTCAAGTGCCAATTAAAAAGGTGGCTAAAAGCTCATTTAAATGATTCAGTTCAAATGTCAGTATCCAAACATAGTCGTTTTGTTCCAAAACCTAGTGAGCTGCCTAAATAGACAACTACCTAGCATCCTAACTGAAATGGAACCCCATACAATAGCATTTAAAGGTTTAGGCTTGTCTTTGAAAGAACTCTCTTATGCCCACCAATGCTACATTCTAAAAATAATATATATTCTTAATGTTGTTAAATAAATTTGTATTGCAATATTTCAGTATCATGTGTGTCACCATGATGGGGTTTAATGTTTGTGTGACTGACACTATGCACCTCCTATATAGAAGTATTGCCCTCCGTAGTAAAGCTGTTTGTGATGAGCTTTGGTTCATCATGTGACTTTCTCATCACCACCAGTTTTTGGTGGTTATCAGTGCATAACAATGGTTCAAAACAGATATTAGTACTTCAATATGTTGGTTTATTTACATTACATCAGTTTATCAAATACAGTATTTTATTGTGAATTTAAGTTAAGTCTGTAAAGTTTAAAATGTTGCTGCCATATTTTTTATGGAGAAGTTCTGGCAACCACAACTGCCGGTATTTTACCGTTAACGTCACAGATTTGTTGTTGTTTTTTTTTTTACAGTGTGCATTTGATCAAAACAAATACAATTAAAAATACAAGAAATACAAGAAATACAATACCAATTGTGTTATTGTGAAATATTACAAATTAAAATAACTTTAATATTAAAATAATTTCACATTCAATCTTCAAATTAATGTAGAAACAAAATAAGGACAGTATATTTTTGATATTTGTTTAATGTGATCATGTTTATGACTAAAGGCGAGTATCACTGATACCCATACTACTGATGTCTCTATGAAATTGTTTTTCCCCCTAATATTTAACCAACTGACTATAGCCACACACATTACAATATAATTGAGAGCTATCAATTTGAACATTTATTAGATGTTAAAGATAACAACAAATTTAAGTAAACTTAAAATAATTTTTACATAAACCCATTATAATAAATGTCTTGTGCCCTTCAGCAGGTAGGAAATATACAGAAATTGCATAAAGTTACCAAACATGAAATTCTAGACTTCGAATAGCAGACTTCACAGCAGCTGGGTTAAGGTTAGTTTGGCTGCTGAACATGACACAGGTCTGATTGTATTTTCACACAACTCTTAACCTATTCTGACTCCCTTCAAGTCTTAAAAACTAATAATAAGCTGGCAAGGTGAATTGGGTGTGTTAAATAAGACTTTTGAAAAACGCTGCATTTCAGAGACATGTTCTTAAATGTGACTCATATATAACAAATACTTACATGCATGAAGAGTTTTAAGGCAGCTGTAATCACCTTTTCAGTAACTTTTGGCAAAAACATAATTCGTGTGAAATATAAATATTTTGTCAATGTATTATTGCGGAGTACAATTATTAATATCTTTCTTTCAAAAATATTTACCCAATTTTTATTGTGAGCCTCAAGCACATTTTCTTGAATTGTAGTGCATTCACACAAAGCATCGAAAGCTTGCAGTTGATTCCAGTTGCGATTCATGTGTGATACACTAATACGCACAGAATATGCACACACAGATACTGAATACAATTAGTTGAAGGTAAAAAGAATGAGATATTAATCACTGAGCTTGTCACAGTGCATTGTGGATCTGTAATCTACATGCAGTGCTGCCTTAGAATTATTTTGTGTGCCTTACAATTTTTGGGAAAAAGGTTTTGTTTTGATTGGGTGGGTGGGTCACAAAGAATCAAAATTGTCTGAATTAGATTTTTTTATATAATGTTCAGCTGTAGTGTTAAGATGTCAAAAATACATAGTTAGGAAGGGCTTTATAGAGGAGCCAAAATGATTTTTTTTTTTTTTATCAACAAAATATTCAGTTTCCTCTCTTTTTGAGGTGTTCCTGTAATTATTGTTATTTGATGCCTCTGTCCCATTTTTGTTCAGGTATGGGCTATTTTTGGGGAGTAGAGAGGCACTTCTGGAGTATTGCTGGTGTGTTCTCGACACAAGTGGGCTATGATGTGGGGGCTTTACACGTAACTCTAACTACCATGAAGTGTGTTCAGGTTAGTCCAACCCACACAAACACAGCCGATCAAATACAGATATGTATATAGACTCATGCCCAAATACATTTTCCTCACTTCCATTTCGCTGCTACATGCTTGTTCACTTCCCATATCAGAGGTCTCTGATGACACTTTTCCCAACCGCAAGTCACAAACACTGTAGCAGCTTCACTGTACCCAGATTAGTGCTTAGCTGCAGCCTTCACCAAAATATTCCCTTCATCTGCAGTGAACTACCCAGAGTGCACTGCTCTCTCCCAGATCCGCAGCCCTCCCCCCCTTCCTCTGTATGACCTACTTGTAGCCAGACAGTTCAGAAGAGATGAGATGGAGGGATGCAGCTGTGATGTTGCAGTTTCTGAACTGGTCCCAGCGAGAAGATTCTGACTGCAGCTCTGCAGAGGGTTGACTTTCTTCTCACATACACACACTGGCTCTTTAGTGTCTAGTGTGGAGAAGACTTGTGGATTGAGGTTAATATGTAGACAACCTTTGTTATTTCTAAGAGCGGCAAGTGCGTATGCTGATTCAGTTTCACACAATTGTTTATTAAAAGTTTGTACACATTTGACAGAATGGTTCTTAAAAATGGATCTTAAAAAACCTTCTAAAAGTTTATGCTCAAATTCCTGGAAGTAGTTTTTTAGCCAAACCCCACGTAAGGTAAACCAGGACACCTATTCCATCACATCTACACGCATACACTCACACAGATGTCCATAGAAAGACTCCTAGGTGTGAGATGCGGTGGTCCAAAAGCAAATTGCCTCATGAGGTTAAAAAACGGCTGCATCTGTGTGTTCACACTTCCCTTTGCATGTGTATGTGCCGGATGGTCAGGATGATCTCGCGGGAATCGGAACAGCTTAAGACAGGCTATGTTAATGTGTCTGAGACCAATTCAGCCATGAGAAGAAAAGAGACGTTGCATATGTGTGTGCATTAGTGCAAGCATCACCAATTCCTCCAGTCCGCTAGAAACAGGCCCAATACTGAACACACAGCTGACACACAGATTTGGCGTCTGTGTTTTCATTTGAGAATATATCAACCTTGCTGTCTGCCTGCGATCCAGCACTAAGCATGAGACTAAAAAAAAATATATGTATTTAAACATACTATAGAAAATAAGTACAGAAAATAAAGTCACTCCATACAAGTAATTGGTTGATCTGTAGTACTTAGTGTGTTTTTGACAGATCCTTCTGTCTGTATCTATCTATCTGTCTGTTGGTCTTGCTTTCCCTCCGTTCATTCCAGCTGCATGTCTATCTATCTATCAGTCTGTCTGTCTTTCTATCATCTATCTATCCTTCTGTCTTTCCATTCTTCATTCTGTCTGTCTGTCTGTCAGTCTCTGTCCATCTGTCTGATGTAACAGCGTGGCTGCAGCATGAAGCTGTTATTTAGCTCTCTTTGTTCAGTCACCCTTAAACAGAGAGAGAAGAGAGGAAGTCACTCCTCTGAAACATTCATAAAGCCTGACCCTGAGGACCTGAAGTGCACTCACACAACTATTCAGCTCTCCTTCGTCAGCTAGACTGTGGGACTACAGTCTCTGCTTTAATAGTTTATATGGCATCTATGGTTTGTTCAGTCAGGTCCTCTAATAACTTTCTTGTTTGTATCTTTTCATTCTTGAATGTGCACAAATTCCCTTTGGGGATGAGTAATGCATGTCTGTATATCTGCCAGTTGATGACATGCCCCTAAAACCTGAGCGCAGATTTAAGTACGTCGGAGTGGTTTTCTACTTTAAATCTTTCATGTGTCAAATCATCGGTTTGAGCTGACATGATTACCCTGTGTGTTTAGTTCTGTGCCAGCTCTCTAATTCACATCATGTTCTGAAGGTGTCTGAACTTTAAAAAGTTGCCCGGGACAGCGTCACACTGTCAGCCTGAATTCCCCAGAAGGTAAAGAGTAGTAAAATTACTCATTGGAACCAGGGTTAGTTGTCAGAAATAGGCTTCAAATATGATTAAACACTGTTTTCTTTTACATATAAGAATACAAACTGACTAGTACAGAGGTTTCCAAACTCAGTCCTGGAGGGCTGGTGTCCTGAACACATCTGAACCAGCTAATAAGATCTTGTTTGGCATACTAGAAACTTCCAGGCATGTGTGGTGAGGCAAGTTGGAGCTAAACTCTGCAGGACGAGGGCCATCCTGGACAGAGTTTCAAGACTCCTGGAACTAGTCTGTGGACAACTGATTGACTAGCTGATCTTAAAGGAGTAGTTCACTAAAAAATAGAAATCTGTAATTATTTACTCTGCAGAACACAAAAAAAAAATGATTCTGAAGAACGTTGCAGTCCAAACAATAATACCTTCCTTTGTGCTCCACAGAATAAAAAAATACGAATGTGGATCAATGTGAGAGTGAGTATATAAAGACAAACATTTTATTTTAAATAAACCGTCCCTTTAAGTATGTTATGTATAATTAGACTGGCTTAGGACTATGTCTACCCAACCCGATCTGATGTGTAAGAGTTAGGCCCCGTCCACACGGAGACGCATTTCTGTGAATACGCACAAATTTTTTATCGGATAGGCGTTTCGTCCACACGGATCCGGCGTTTTCATCAGGTGAAACCGCTATTTTTTGAAACCGGGTCCCAGAGTTGATAAATTTGAAAACGCCGTCTTTGCGTTTTCGTCTGGACGGCTAATCCGTATATTTTCAGAAACGATGACGTCATCAGCCCACGTCTCCCCCGTAGTCAGACACCTCTACGTCATGTAACAGCAACAAAAACATGAACAAACACTGAACGATTGTCTTTTTATCAACTAACATTAACACTGCTTAATAAATGTATTGTTCCATGTTCGTTTGTGTACCACGCGCAAGGTTTATGAGCATAGTCCAAGTCTTCTTCTCTGATTTTAGTGTATCTCTGAGGCTGAATTACAGCGCCACATAGTGGTCTGGCATGTATACTACATCATTATGCGGTTTCGTGTGGACGCGGATAATTCTTGAGACGAGGAAAAAAAAGATCGGATTGGGGTAAGGTCCGTCTCCGTGTGGACATGGCCTTAGAGTGCAATAGAATGGAACACAAAGCAGAGATCTTAAGACACTATTTTTAAAGCTGAAGCATTTTTAACTTGAAACTTCATCTAAAAAAGCTTTTATATACATTGACCAGGTTTTTAAAAATAGACTGCAAGCAACTTGCAGCCTTTTATTGTGATAAATTATAGATGGTCAAGAAAAATACAAGCTAAAAGGTATAATGTTTTACTGCAAAAAACTATCATAGTCCTCCCAAAGAGCCAAAAAATTGTGAATAATAAGAGAAAGTTGCTCAAAACAAATGATCAGATTTGATTGTCTGGAAATGTATTGTTGAAGCTGTGGTTCTTTAAAAAGGATCATTTTAGAGATTAGAGGATTTTAATAATTTCTACCCAATAAAATACAATATAGCCTGACATCAAATATTTAATATTTTATGTCAACAAATATTTAATATTTACAAATATTTATCTGCAAAAATGCCTCTTGAATGTATGAAACATGCTCACCTGTATTGACGTCTAAATGTGCACTTGGTAAGTTTAAACCAATATTTCAGCATTTACTAAAGCAAAACTTGTCCTTCCATATTCTGTTTGCCATTTTTAGGCCATGTTTCATGACCCTGCAGGAGTTTGGGTAGAGAAGCATGATGGAGAGCATGGCCCATGTGCGTGACAGAAGCGTCAGATTGTGTTTTTTGGCGCGGGCCGCTGCACTGAGATTGGCTACAGAGAACCGGGAACGTCTCTGTAGGCTGTTCATCCATGCATGCATGCATAAAGCAAACTCCATTTGTCCGTACCCGAACACTCACACTGAATCAACTATGAATCTGTGCACGTGTGTGTTTGTCCTTACTTGAATCATGGGTAAGTACAGTATGAAACCATTTCATAGGCTGGATGCTTGTTTCCGTTGCGCACAGAGACCTGTGTATTTAGCTGCTGTCTCACAATTCAAAGGGTTCTGCTTTCAGCAGCATGATTTCAGAATCATCCAATCACGGCTGGGATAGCAACATCCACAGCCAATCAAATGCTCCCAGCACGCTCCTCTTCGTACCCCGGTCTCATACCCAGCAACACTTGCTCTGGCAGAATCTTTAGGTCGTGGTATTGCAAATGTACGGAAGCTTCTCTATACCCTAAGCTAGTTTTCTATAAATATAGGGTGTATTTCATGCCATCATGCTACATGCTACTTTGGCTATGCTGACAAAGATAGTACAGGAACCAGAGGGTGGGGAGAGACGAGTTGGGAAAACTGGGTTCCTGGATGGATTTGACAAACTGGAAATGACTGAAGCTAGTGTAACAATTCTATTGCCTGTGGCAATCCATAGAGTGGAGAAGTGCAGTGTGTACACACACACACGAGAAAAAAGCGCACACGTACGCATGATCGCCTCAGCAGTTTGTTACTTCCTTGTTTAAGAAAGACCCCCCTCCTTCTCTCCCCATTCCCAGCGGACCCCAGGGCTCTCAGTCTGTCTACAGGATAACAACATCTTATCTTCTCTGTTCTCCTCTCTCCTCCCCCATCTCCGGCTCCTTCTCTCCTCCGTCTCTCGCTCCCCCTCACCATCATCCCACCAGCATTTCCACAGTGACTCCTCATTCTTACCATCAGCTTTTATCTCTTAGTCACTTTCTTCGTTCCACCATCCCGCGCTCCCTCGTTCCGCTAACAGTGAAAGGCAAGAGGGCGGGTTTCTCTCCTCCTTTGTCCTCGTTTTTCTGTCTTGCCACTTTCATCTTTTATGGTGTCATGTTTTTCTCTTGATTTGCAGTATTTATGTAGCTGCTGCGTCAGAGAGTTGCATTAACGCACGCTTCTTGGGGGAGAGACAAGATGGCTGACGCAGGCGTTCGTACCTTTCAAATATAAAAAGGTTTATCTAGATTCTCCGAGGCCTGTAAATGTTAAATCCAGTTTCCTACCTGCCATCTGTGTGTAACCTGTGACAGACACCTTTGCTGTGTATAAACATGGATGCACAAGCTAATTACGTTCTGAAACTGTTTGCAGGATCTCTATAATTACTCATCAACACTCTTGGTTTGTTGTTGAAAACAAAGGTTATTGGGTTCATGAACACCATTTTGTACAAAAGCCACCAAATGGGACAAAAAGAAGAGACTGTTTCTGTTATCCCCCCCTGTCTTTTTGGGTTGCAGTCTCCAATGGGCACGTGCCTCTCGGGGGGTGACCTCGACCCCGGCTCATCCCCAATGAGGGGGGCTCATTACAGTTTGTCAATCAGCTATAGGAGGAGGGGAGAATAGATTGAAGAAATGCTTTTTTTATGTAAAAGGGGGTGGATTTGCTAGCAAAAAAACATTTTATTGTTGAGAAAATAAAGAAACTGAGCTTCTTTTCTAGACATCTTGTTTTCTGTTGTTGTCGCTTTATTGAAGGTGCACACTATTTGTACTATTTGTATATATATATGTATATTTTGAAAGCAAGCAAGAAAGAAACGAATACTTTTATTCAGCAAGGATACATTAAACTGACCAAAAGTGACAGTAAAAGACAGTAACACAGTCTTTTTCAAATAAATTTTAATTTCTGACTGAGATTTCAATTCATCAAAGAATACTGAAAATCTAAATCTAAAAGTTTCTACAAAAATATTATGCAACACAACTTTATTCAGAATTGATGATAACAAATGTTAAATATATTTTTTTTAGTTTTAGTATATTTTTCATAAAATAATTTAAATTACATTCAGTGAATATAGTTTTTATACAAATGCTATTGAAAAAAAATTAAAATTATTTTTAACAATTTTAGGGCCATATAAATATTCTTCTTATTTTTTCTGGTAATCAGATGAAGACATAAAACAATTTAATTTATTCTAATCAAATTAAAAATAATAAACAATTTTGGCAAACAAAGTGCTGCATAACAGAGGTTTACGGTTCAAATTAAAAAGAAAACAAATGGGATTATTCATTTAAAATAAAGATCTATTAATATTTATTAGTAGTAGTAACATTGTTGTTACATTGAGTCTTAAGACTGCTAAATAGTAATATATTTTTGACAGTTTCTTCACGTTTAAATAAACTTTTATTATGACGGTTTGCCATGAGGAACTTGCAGCCATTTTGTATGTGATATGACGGTAGTTTTGTCAAATGAAATAATAAAATGACTCTCAGAGTAGCTGGGGATGAAATTCCTGTATTCATATCATCATAGTAAGACGATAAGCGTTGTCCATGCTTATGTAAGAAAAACAGTGCGTTGAACTTGCACCATCCACCACTCATTCATTCATCCATTGCGGAAATTATGCCACCTTTACGGGTGACATCAAATGCTTCCACAGATTTGTAGTATTACCATAGAATTTACCTGAGCATTGCAAATCTCCCTTTGTTTTTGGTTCTTGTCAACAGTATCTCTGCCATGATAAGCACTGAATGAGTGACAGGCTTTCTGTTGTAATATTGCACAAGGTAAATAAGAAGGGGACATCAAATGTTAGTGGAGAAGACTAATGAAAAGATTCACGTTAATCAAATCTTCTTTTAAATGTTTGCTGAAATAAACATAGGAAAATATTGATTCACGGCTTTTGAGAGTCAATATCGAATCAACGTCATTAAAAAAACTATTTCAAACTATATAAGTACATATTTTTCACCATTAGGCTGAATACCAAGAGCAAAAACTGATGTTTGCCACAGATTATTTCATAGTCATGGATCTAGTTTTTACAGTAATATAAAGATTACTTCTTTTCTGCAAGAAAAATGAGTGTGAGAGAGCATTATTCGTGGTGAAATCACTTAATACTAGCAGATGCATATTAAAAATAGCAAACACACATACAAACCATATTACATTTACAGCACATTTGAAATGTGTATTTTTTATTTAAGGAGAGTGCAAGAATTTGTGTGTATGTGCAAAAGAATGAGGTTGTGAGCTTGTGTGTGTATGTGTGTTACATAAGAGGTGTAAAAATAGACCCAGCTCTGCACCATTCCTCTTAGCTGGCTGCTCTCGCACGCACACTGCTTCACTTTACCCACAGGGCACACACAACAGTGCTCTGAACAACCCCTCACACATATACTCTCCCTGCATCATATACACTCGGATTCACAAACACTAAAGCACCACACGTGCACCTTCACACACAAAAGGTGGACATACTCTATCAACAGTAAACAAACACAAAAGCCGATGGAAATACGAGCCACAGAGTCCATGAGTAAAGCGATAAACACAGCAGACTGAGATTCGGAGCCATCAGTGTGACACATGATTGACATTTTGTGTGACACAGAAAGTTTAGCTTTTGAAAGACGTGGAGAGATCTCTGGAGTCAGTCCACGGGCACTGAATTTTTTTGTCATTATTTACTCACCATCATGTTGTTTCAAACTATGATGTTATATACTTTTTCATAGTTTATAGTGACCATGGCCTGGCCTGAACTACAAAAAGGAGTTTACAAAAAAGCACTACTGTAATGATAAAACTTCCTATTCATCCGGAAGAATGAGGCGGGAACCGGCGGAATCAAAATGAAACTTTAATATTCAAAATAAACACAAAACAGAGCACCAGCCCCTCACGGACGACTGGTGCGCATAAATAAAAAGCAAACACATAAAATATGGCCCAGGCCTGGTCTTCTCTCCTCCTTTACGGTCGTCGCTCCAGTTATATATCCTTCTATTTCCTACGTGGGACTCGAGACAGGTGGTGGGGCGCAGGTGCAGCGCATCTCCAATCACTACACCTGGCCTCACTCCTCGTGCCCACGTCTCTCGGCCCCGCCCCACTCGCCACAACTATGAAAGCACCATAAAAGTTATCGTGTTCTGATAATTACTGATAAATGGACAATATTAAAATTTAAAAGTTAGATCAGTCATTTTAAATGCTACAAGTGAATTAAAATGAGATGATGCTGTTTTCGAAAATTGCTATATATTATTTAACAGTATCTAAGGCTACGTTTACACTAGTGTGTTTTCATTTTAAAACGCATAACTTTTGCTACGGTTACACCTGTTGTTTACACTACTCCGACGTTTTCGACCCTCGAAAAACTGAGACTTTCGAAAAACGATGCATACCCCATTTTAGTTTGAAAACCCTGGGGTTGCCTTTCAGTGTAAACGGACCAAAACAGAGACTTTTGAAAACAATGGTGTGGCTGCCCACATTCGCTCTGCGTAATCTTGATGACCGTGTGAAAAATAACGTCATACTCATTGTTGAACCTGCATGAAAGGTCATGTGACATATGTTTTCAGGTGTGTAGTGTGAACGGACAACGTTCTTGAAATTCAGTAAAAATTTAAGTGTAAACGAGGATTGTTTTCATTTTAAAAAGCCATTTTAAAACAAAAACACACTACTGTAAACAGGCCATAGTCTAGTTAAAGATAAACCAATTCATAAAAAAACATTACTAAAAACAGTGGCTGGTAATTTATTTTGTATTTAAGGATTAATCTTGAATCCTTAAAATTAAACTAATGGCCATGAACTCATTGTACTGAAAATTATATTTAAATAAGTAAAATATTATTTATTATTATTATTATAATGCAAGCGTGACATAATTTTTAAGGTGAATTATCATTTGGAAAATTCTGTCATCTTTTACTCACTCTCAAGTCATTCCAAACCTTTATGAATGTGCGTAATGTAGTCTATAATGCAGTTATAAGGCCTTAAAATGTTAAATATTGTGGTAACAAATGACTGAATGAGTTTTTTGTCATATGATAATGGTTATCACATAAAGAAGTGAGAGCAATATCACACAAGTGTTGTTTTTATTTTGAATAGCATGAGTACAAATGTGAATTTATTCAGTTCAATAGATAACTTAATATTGTGTTATATTTTATTGTCTGTTTTTTGCTAAATATTTCCAATGAAAATATGATCTATATAGCCACAGTAGAACTATTGTGGGTCTCTGCGCAATTATGTAGCAACATTCTGTAATCATTTACTCACCCTAAAGACTTTTTTGAAGACTGTTGGTAACCAAGCTGATTTGGTAACAAGGCAATGACCTTCACTGTATAAACAAAAAATAGTGAGGTGTTTCTCGAATTATCTTCTTTTATGTACCATAATTAATTTTAGGCTGTTGTAGACCAAATGTCTATGTGCAAAATCTTTTGGGGGTATTTTCACAGCCAAATTTAATTTGTGATTAATTCGATTAATGGCCACGTCATGTGATTAAAAATCTTATTTGACTGACAGCCCTGATTATTACACAATTTTCATTTTTGGGTGAACTGTCCCTTTAAGTAACATAAATGTTTATTTCTTGTTACTTGAGAACTAATGTCCCTCAAAGCCCTTTTCAACAAACCTAAACAATAATAAATATATGCTTTTCATCTTTCCTTTTTCATTCACCTTTCCAAATCTTTTTTCCCCTTGTTTCCTGATCATCTCACCAGGAGGGCCACATACATTTCTGATATTTGAAATGCCTGGATTGGTCTAAAGCAGCCTTAGAGGATTGCTGTCAGGTTGATGCTTTGTGTGTGTGTTTGCTTTAACGCGTGTGTACAGCTTATTCACTCACAAGTAGTAAATCTTTCCTTTTCTTTCCTCCATCTAAAGCAAAGGGTGATGGTTCTTGACCTCTGCGTTAACAGAAATAGTTTTCCTGCAGGACAGCCGTGTTATGGTAAGAGAGAGAGTCTGCGTGTGACATTTATGTAGTCAGCTCCTGCCCAGCTTTCTACTCTCACCCTGTTTTAGTGCTGACGACACATCTGCAGTGTGCGGCATATGTGTGTTGAGAGGAGAGATTCTGTATATTATTCATCTTGAACAGGGAGGATCATAAATAATAACTAAGCGCTGTGATTGAGGCTGTAAAAAGAAGAGCTCCGCTATCTTGGGTGGAGTATATTGAGTGCTCATCATTTCCTTTTAGTTTTTAACTCCTTTTTTGCTCATATGAGAAGAGATAGATTTAAGGGTTTTGATACTATAAAATGTATGTGAGGATTTTATATATATAAAGAAATTAACAGAAAGCAGCACAACTGTTTTCAACATTGATAAGGTTAAAAATTTGCATATTAAATTATTCCTGATATATCATATGACAGTAAAGAGTGGACAGTCTTGACCTGGCGGAGCAAGTCAGGTAGGTTGTCATTATTATTATGCCAAGCTGAAAGAACAAATATGAAAGATTTGAGGCAATCTTTTACTGAGGATTGAAATCCCTTCCAAAAACTTTTTGTGGACAGCAGCATGGCCTTCTCCAGCAGCGATGTACTCACCCTTTTGGTCAACTTAAAGTACCAAGGTCAGTGATTTTGCGCGGAGGCTTTGGGAAGGTTACGACCTTAGCATAACTTTTGTGACACCCTGAGCTTGTCAACAATTGCAGCTCCAATTGTATTTGTCTAAAAGGAAAAACTCATATACAGCTAGGATGGCATGAGGGTGAGTAAATCATGGGGTCTTTTTCATTTTTGGTTGAACTATTCCTTTAAATTAAATCTGTAAATGAGGTTACAATTATTGTTTATACTTATTTTAAAAGTTTTTTTTTAGACGTTATTTACTTTTATTTTATGAATAATTTTTTACTATACTCTTTCATGGTTAATGTCATTTTTCTATGTTGTGTGTTAGAGGGGACATTAGTGAGAAGTAAGGATACACTACTGTTCAAAAGTATAGGGCTAGTAAAATAAATTAATACTTCTCCTCAGCAGGGATGCATTTTAATTGATCAAAGTTAACAGTACAGATATTTATAAAGTTTCTCTTTTTTCTCTATGGAATTTTTTTTTTTATCACAGATTCCACATACATTTTAAGCAAAACCACCATTTTCAACATTTATGATAATAAGCACCAAATCAGCATATTATAATTATTAAATTATATGTGAAAACTGGAGTAAAAACTGCTGAGAATTTAGCTTTGTCATCACAGGAATAAATTACATTTAAAGTTAAAATGATCATTTTAAAATATAATAATATTTTATAGTGTTACCTCTGTTACTGTAGTTTTATTGTGTTTTTGATCAAATAATGCAGGCTTTGTGGATGTTAATTTATTCTTAAAAACATACAGATGCCAGAATTTTGAATGATAATGTACGTAAATGCATAATTCATAATTATAAAACAGATTAAATCCAGTGATTTGTCTTTTTCCCCATCACATCTTCAGAAGCTCTTCTGTCTCATTTCCAACCACTCTTTTTCATTCTTTGCTGCTCTCAAACTGTCCATTGTCAAACGCTGACTGCCCACACCTGTCAGAAAGATACTTTTGTGGATGCTCATGAATGCAGCTCATCTGGATGGCTGGCCGGTTATCCCCTGTCAAACTAACGTGATGATGCTTTGTTTTGTAAGGAGCAGGAACTTGGGTAACTATCACTGTGGTGACCATTTGCTCCTCATGTCATCGGTTATGCTTCTAGTGCTCATATGTGATTTGGGCTTGAGGGTTATGAGGCGTCGGAAGGGAGGTTGGGTGACCACTATTTGCATCAGGTTGAAAGGTCAGGCTTGTGGGAGGTAGCTTTGGTTAAAGGGGCGCATTCAGATCAGGAGGCCCCAATGACCCCACAAGCTGAAATGTACATACACACAAATGTAAACATTTCTTATTATTGTCAATGTCTGATAAATATTTCTTATTATTGTCAATGTTGTGCTGCTTAATATTCAGTGTAAAAGTAAATCCTTTATGAATTGTACATTTGAAACAACAGTATTTATTTTAAATATAAATATTTTGTAACATTATAAATGTTTTTACTGTCACTTAAGATCAATCCAATGAATCCTTGCTGAATTAAATAAATTTATTAATTGTGTTCCTGTAGCTCAATTGGTAGAGCACTGCACTATCAAGCACAAGGTTGGGGGTTTGATTCCCCGGGAACACATGATATGATATGATATGATGTGATATGTAAAAATTGATAGCCTGAATGCACTGTAAGTCGCTTTGGATAAAATGCATACATTTAATTAAAGTATTAATTTCTTAATAATAATCAGTATAATTTGAGAACTGATATTGAATGTGTAAATAATAGTAAAAAATAGTATTTTGTATGGTGTGTAATTATTGAGCAATATGTCACATTACAATTTTGTATGGAACGAATGGCTCCAGATTGCATGAAATCTAAATCTAAATATGTTTATAAAAAAAGCAACACATCTCCAAGACATCATAGCTTTTCCCTGCAGTTCCAGTCCTTGTGCTTCTCTCCTGATCCTTCTCTTTCTGAGGGCGGAGTGAATCTGAAGTGGTTATGAAGAATGGCTCGGTTACATAAGCAGCAGTGATGAGATTAGACATGTTCAGAGTCTTGTTAAAATATAGACGAGTGTATGAGTGTGTTTGCATCCGTCATACTATGGAAAAGCACAGCTGATTGTCTGGCAGTGGAGAGTGAGAATTTGAAGAGGGACACCGACATGAAAAACAGACGTGATGAGATTGATGAGGCCTTTTAGAGGACACTTCCATCAGGTCAAACTCAGGTGATGAATCAGACACCGCAGTCGCGAAATGAATTATTAGCAGCCATTGAGGGTAGCACTCCATCGAGGTCTCCCAAAACTCTGCCATCATTGAGGGCAGTCAGGGAGAAGGAAAGGCGGGAGTGGGAGAGGAAGCGCTGTGGCTGAGGAGGGGAGGGGTGCTGTAATAAAATGTAGAAATTTGCAGAACATCAAAGAGTTTTTATTCAGTAGTGAAAGGGAGCGAGACGCAGGGAGATAGAGTAGAGGTACAATCCTGCTACAGTGAAGCACTTCCTCAGAGGAGTTATTTTGGGGATTTGACAGAAGTTTATGACTTGTCTTTGTTTATCTGCTTCTGTACACATCAAATTATTATTTTATTTTTTTAAGATAAAGTCGCTGCACAAATGTGATTTGGGGTTATTTACATTATAGTTTTGGTTGCATTATAATTCTGCTTATTTACATTATATTATTTAGATTTAAAATGACACTTTCTCTTTGGCTCAAATGATCAAATACAGTCAGAGTTATATTTAAAAATGTCCTGGATCTTCCAAGATTTATAATGGCAGTGTATGGGTGATATTTAAAAGTCCAATAGAAGTCCAATTAACTGCATAAAAAAGTGCTCCACATGGCTCCGGGGGGTTAATAAAGTCCTCCTGAAGCGAATCAATGCACATTTATAAGGAAAATATCCATGTTTATAACTTAATGGTAATCTCTAGCTTCCACTGTCGTCCGGTGAGAGGTGACGAGTGTGGAAGAGCAGAGAAGAGTGCAAAACACCGGTCACAAATGAGAAAGTTGTCTGAAAGAAGAAAGTCATACTCCGTACACCTAGGATGGTTTGAGAGTGAGTAAATTATGGGGTCATTTTCTTTTTTGGATGAACTATCCCTTTAAGCATGTTAGCTGATTCTGTTAATGAAAAAAGGGCCATGTGATAATCATAAATGTAGTAGTAAAAGGCCTAAATAGACTGAATTTTTTATCCATAATGCTATTCTCCAGCATTGCCTAGCTCAGGTTTCCAGAAACACTTCATCTAAAGTCTAATCTCTCTTTTTGTTCCATGTCATGTAATCTCAAACACATAGACGCTCATGCTCTCACACTTTGATCTGTCTCCGCTCACAGGTCACATGACCCTCCACTGCCTTATTCCCTCTCACAAAATGCAGGAACAGCCAAGGATGACAAAATGGCATCCTGACTATATCATATGTACACACACACACTCACACACACTCATGCTTAAACGCAAACTAAGCATGTGTGGAGATGTGAACATGCAAAGATCAGCCTTGGCCTTTGCACTGTGTTCTAAAGTGAAACACACACACATATATATATAGATTTATACATACACCTACACATGCTTTTCTGTTGGTGCAGCTGAACTGTACAGCTTATAATATGTGGAAGAGACTCTAAACAAGAAACCGTAAGCAAGCTAAGCTAAATTGATCATGGTCTCGGGAATTTTGCAGTTTATCTTTTTATTTAATAGAAAGAGCTGCATTAATATTTCTTATTTATGTTGTGATGTGAAAAGTAGGACAAGCTGATGTAGTTAAAACATACATGACTGTGTGTTAAAGTGCACATGCTCAGGTTTGTGAGTGTGTGTGTGTGTGTGTGTGTGTTTGTGTGAATAGTCTTATATATAAGGTGAGTTAGAATTCTGATTGCAAAACTGCTGTGAAGACAGTAATATAATGGAAAATGATTGGACAAATAATAACAAGCATTTGTGTGTGTATTTATCATTGCAGAAACAGTGACATTATTTGAGTCATCAGAGTCACATGAATCATATTCAGATATGCAAATGCTTATGTAATATCTCTCTCTTTCTCTCTTGGTCTCTCTCTCTTTCTGTCTCTCTTTGCTTGACTGTCCACAGAAATGTTCTCCACCACCATAGAGACACAGACCACTGAGCTTTGACAGTGCCAGCTTTCTGACACCATATCCACACATATCACATTTTTTCCCTCTGCTTTTAATGCACACTATGTAAAACAGGGCTCAACAATATGGATGTTCATTTCTGCTTGCCCATTCAAGCCAATGGTTTAGATTTGGTCTTGACCTGCAATATTTATAATTTTTAGAATATCCTAATTTTTAGAAATTTGTATATATATATTTTTTTTATGCAGAAATTGTGCTGTATATAACCACAGGGTAGCTTTTGATAATTCTGACCATTTTTTGTGGATTCTGATTATAATATAATAGTCATTAATGTAGTACTTACTGGCCTAAATGGACTGAAATTATGTATTCTTTATTTATTTATTTTTAAATGCAGCATTTTATTTATGAAATTAATAATTATTATGTTATTATTATTATGGTAATAAAATTATGTTTAAATGTATAAGCACAATTTTTCCACACACTGGCACCAATTTTCTTTTTCTTTTTCTTTTCTTTCTTTCTTTATTTTTTCTTTTTTTCTTCTTCTTTTTTTATGCTATTCTCTGGTAATAATTCTTCTTATCAAGGTTTTGGTCCTCTTTTTATGCATACCTGGCTAAATGTTTTTTGATTGTACATCTTTCTGTTCACTGTAGCACGTTTAACCATGTGATAATCCTTTAAGATAATTGTCATCTTTTTTTGCCTTCTAAAAGAATAATCTTATATTACAGAGATAATATAAATATAAATATAAATATATATCTTAGTTTTTTTTTCTATTTCCAGCCTGCTGTTAGGATCTCTTGGTGTTATGATGCACATGCAGCCTAAAAATATGAGTAAATGAAGCAGAGTAAATTAAGCAGACTTCTGTCTCCACCTAGTGGTTGAGATATGAATCTACATACATTTCAAATAGGACACTTGTGATTGCTTAAAGCCAGCACAAAAACGCTCTCCTCTCTTTCTTTGTGTTGTAGAGACATCTCCCTCAGGTCTACATGTGAGCTTTAGAAATACTGTGATTGATGTTCAAAGCTGCTTTGTTCTGACCTTAAGTCATTTTCTGTTGGAGTTTGTTGATGTGCCTCCAAGAGGGAGACAGAACTTCATTCATGTCGCTTTAAAAAGAGTTTTGGACATTCTGTCTGACTTTAACATCACAAACACAAGAAAGAGAGGTCTTTCAGTTCAAAATGAGCTGCTTCTCCCAAAACAGCGATCAAGTATATTCTCTTGATGTCAAAATGTGACATCATTCACAGGGGCGTCGGACTGGGGTAAAACCAGTACTGATTACCAGGGCCCCAAAGGAAGATAGGGCCCTTGAAAAGTCTGGAATATATATTTTCAAGGGGTAGGGGGCCCAATAGGACTACCTATGCATTGGGCCCGGGATCTTGTGCAGCGCCCCTGAACATTCACTGTCTCTTTCTCTGTGTCTGTTCCTTCTTTCTGCTAGGCTGAGGCTCTGACTAAGAAAGGCCTGGGTGAGATCACCACAGAGATCCGAAGAGCACACTGAATTTTATTTTTGTGATATTGAAATAATCCTACTGCATCACCCAAAAATAAGATGTTTTGTTTGCTCTTTTGCATGCAGTTACTATAAACGTGGACTGTAGCTTTCAAGCTTTTAAAAGCTGTACCCTGTTTCTTACCCCCAAAAAAGCATATTACTTCAAAAGAATATAGTGCACAAGTCATTACTATTTCACTTCAACATAGGGCAGTGGTGTATTTTCCAAGTGTCTTATTTGATCCATGCATAAAATGACAAACATGTTTATATGTACAAACTATGAAGTCTGTGTATTTTTCTGACAAAATGTGAATCTGTGGCACAAGTTGGACAACCTTCTGCCTGTGATATTTCCTGAAGCTAAATCTGTCACACATCTGATGTGTGGCTACCTTATGCTCTGGCCAATCTCTCTGGACATTATAGTTCTGCAGCATTCATATCCGCCCGATAAAAACAAATGACTAATTTAATTCTAACTTATAGAACATGATTTTAACAACTTTAAATCTATTTTAAGTCAAAAATAAAATGTATTAAAAATACTATCAATTACACATTATTATTGTGTAATAATTATCCAGTGAAAATACAACCACTAGGTGGCAGTAAATAAATATAAAAACATGTCTGAATAAATCTACTATAGATTAAAGGAGGTGGAAGTGTGTAATTTCTGTGCCACTAGCATCACCAAACAGAACTGAGGAAATTACAAAAAAAAAAGGATAGTTTGTAATTGTGTTACCAAACCTTAAATCATGAAGATTATTTAGGCCATGGCTTATACTTCAGACGTTTGAACTGAACTGAGAAAGCTGGGAAATTGCTAGGGCATTGGTAGGCGGTTGGTAAGTGTTTCTGGGTGGTTGTGGGGGCTTTTAGGTCATGTGGCCTGAAAGCTTTAAGAAGAGTTGGAGAAGAAAGTGGAGTGGCATGAAAATAACTATAACAAATACACATTTATATATAAAAAATAATATATATATATATATATATATATATATATATATATATATATATATATATATATATATATATATATATATATATATATATAATTTTTTTGTGCAAGAGGAAAGAATGGAATAACATGAGGGTGAGTAAATGCTGATAGAATTTATGTTAACTATACCTTTAAAACAGTAAATATATACTGTCGCATTCACATCTCAGCAGCTCATTTTTTTAGAAAATGAAAAAGTTTGACAACAAGTTGATCTGCTGACTGGCCTGAATAGATCTGGATAAAAATATGCTGATCTGTCTGACTTGAGCAGCACTACCTGCCCTAGTTTAACTCTATACTGAGTTGAATATGTAGTACTGGATTTGGCCTGGCTTTGAGTGAAGTT
The DNA here is from genome assembly GCF_003368295.1 of Carassius auratus. Lineage (NCBI taxonomy): Eukaryota > Metazoa > Chordata > Actinopteri > Cypriniformes > Cyprinidae > Carassius > Carassius auratus. Next base: position 166,468 of record NW_020525283.1, read on the forward strand.
TGAGTGATATCTTGTACATAGACTCGAGTGCACAGTGAATTCTAGCGGTTCTGGAATGAAGGCCATGTGCTGTGAAACTGGATCAAAGGGTTGTAGAGTCGTCAGAACGGAGGATTCTGGAAGCCTCATGTGGTGTGTTTCTGTCTGCTCCTCGGCTGATGATGTCATTGTGTTATCTGTCTTCTCTGACTGTGTCTCTGGAATGAGACGCACACATGATTCACGCAGCACCTGTACGAGGAGACAGATTTCTGGGAAATGATACATTCATCTTCCCACTCCCACGTGTGTGCTATACGCACCTACCTGTGTTTTCACCACCAGACATACATGGGGGTTACATAAACACATTTCTGCTGTGTATGGATCCCACGTAAATGCAAACATTGGCAAATGGCAGATTGCCAAGATTTTCTTTTTTTCTTTTCTTCCTTTGTAAAATTATCTTCATACAGTGTAATTTGTACATTTACAAATTGCAAAGAAAAGTAATTTGTACATTTTATACATTATACTATTTGAAACCTTAAATAAATGGGAAGGTTCTTCATTTTCTTACATTTCTTAAAATTTTCTTAAAGAAGAAATACATTCATTCATTACACACATACTGATATATTTCAAATGTTTATTTCTTTTAATTTTGATGTTTATAACTGACAACTAAGTAGAATCCCAAATTCATTATGTCAGAAAATTAGAACATTACTTAAGACCAATACAAAGAAAGGATTTTTAGAAATCTTGGCCAAATGAAATGTATGAACATGAAAAGTATGAGCATGTACAGCACTCAATACTTAGTTGGGGCTCCTTTTGCCTTTTACTGCAGCAATGCAGCATGGCATGGAGATTGTGGAACTGCTCAGGTGTTCTGAGAGTCCTGTTTGCTCTGATAGTGGCCTTCAGCTCTTCTGCATTCTTGGGTCTGGCATATCGCATCTTCCTCTTCACAATACCCCATAGATTTTCTATGGGCTTAAGGTCAGGCAAGTTTGCTGGCCAATTAAGAACAGGGATACCATGGCCCTTAAACCAGGTACTGGAAGCTTTGGCACTGTGTGCAGGTGCCAAGTCCTGTTGGAAAATTAAATCTGCATCTCCATAAAGTTGGTCTGCAGCCGGAAGCATAAAGTGCTCTAAAACTTCCTGGTATACAGCTGCGTTGACCTTGGACCTCAGAAAACACAGTGGACCAACACCAGCAGATGACATGGCACCACAAACCATCACTGACTGTGGAAACTTTACACTGGGACCCTGTTTTCCAAAGGAAATGCAAAATGTACTTTCATCAGAGAACATAACTTTGGAACACTCAGCAGCAGTCCAGTCCTTTTTGTCTTTAGACAAGGCGAGATGCTTCTGACACTGTCTGTTGTTCAAGAGTGGCTTAACACAAGGAATGCGACAGCTGAAACCCATGTCTTGCATACGTCTGTGCGCAGTGGTTCTTGAAGCACTGACTCCAACTGCAGTCCACTCTTAGTGAATCTCCCCCACATTTTTGAATGGGTTTTGTTTCACACTCCTCTCTAGGGTGCGTTTATCCCTATTGCTTGTACACTTTTTTCTACCACATCTTTTCCTTCCCTTCGCCGCTCTATTAATGTGCTTGGACAATGGTCGTCTTTTGGACAACTGTCAAGTCAGCAGTCCTTCCCCATGATTGTGTAGCCTACAGAACTAGACTGAGAGACCATTTAAAGGCTTTGCAGGTGTTTTGAGTTAATTAACTGATTAGAGTGTGGCAATTATATATATATAATTTTTTTTAATCCGAACTGACAGACAAATCAAAGTTATTTTTTTGTGGTAATCAACATTGTGCCACAAATATTAAGCTTAACTTTTGATCCTTGAATATTCCTTTAAGTGTTCCTTTAACACTTTTATGAGGCACTCTATATTGTCATAAGTTGAACTACTATGTCCAGTACAGCTGCAAATATGCCAACATACACACAGGTGTGGTGGCATGTTCACTGAATCAGACACACACAAATGCACACACACTCTGACACACTGACAAATCTAGAAAAAGCTTTTTTTTTTCAACCGCAGTCTGATTTCCTCTGCTCTATTTTCTCTTTGCTTTTCTTTTTTCTCTTTGTGTCTATCTCTTCCTGACACCTGTGTGTAGGTGTGGACCATGCTGCAGGTGCTCTGTATCTCTCTCTCTCTTTTGCTTTCTCTATCTGTCTCTCTCTCACTCTTTCTCAGCCTCTTCCTCTCCCTCCTCCCACCCCCCTTTATGAGGCTATTTTGGTATGATGGTGATATTTTTGCATTTATGCACATGTTTCTGTTGGCTTGTATGTGCTGCATCGCTATAAAAATCAGCTTGGTATGTCCCCTTGTGGTAACTGCTGCCTACGTATCTGATAGATCAGCGGCTGATTCTTAAAACTGAAAAAGTGTGTTGCTGGAAAAACGACCTCACTCTTATCTCAGTAAAGTCAGCTATATATGGGACAGTGGTTAAGCTCTCTTGAAGCTCTTTATTTGGCTGATAATGTACCGAAAGTCTCCAAAATAAACAAATTCTAGGCAAAATTGGCATTAAATTAAAATAATATGTTGTGTTATTTGTTAAAAGCTGTGTTGTGATATTATTTGTTAGGTTATATATTGGGATGTGTTATATTGTTATATGTTTTTGTGATGTTATTTGCTGTCTTTTATTATGTTGTGTTATGCTAGGTTTTATATTGTGATGTGTTTTTATTTGTTGTGTTGTGTTATGTTCAATGTTTTTGATTGAATTATATGATGTTATTTGCTTTAGGTTATGATGTGTTATGTTTAGTTTTGCTGTGATGTGTCATGTTATATTTTCTATGTCTTTAATTTCCTGTGTGTTGTATTATGCTAGGTTACATGTGAAGTGTTGTTAATTGCTGTTCTGTTTTAAGTTGTGTTATGTTAGGTTATATATTGTGATGTGTTATATGCTGTGTTGTGTTTTAGTTTTATGTTATTTCTTCTGTTCTGTGGCGTGTTGGGTTATTTTAGTGTATGTGTTATATGTTCTTTTTTGTGATATGTTATGTTCTATGTGATGTGATTTGCATCGTTGTGTTATAATGTGTTATGTTTATTCATATGCTGATGCTTATTTGTTGTTATTTTGTTTTATGTTTTTGTGATGTTATGTTGTTTTGTATGTTTATGTTGCGATGTTTTATGTTATGTTATGTGGTGAACCGGCCATTCTGTGAAGCACATCAATGTCAGAAAGTGGCCCGATTCATTTGGATTCATAATGGGTATGTATATATACAGACCACTAATATATCCTAAACCATTTTTATGGCTGATAAATATTTACATGTCATTGGCAGGTGAGGCCAAAAGTTAATTTGGGATCTTGCTTACAAAAGATCAGCGCCTCTTTCTCTTCTATGTGTCTCTATTATTCCTTCCCCTATCTCTCTTTCTGTCTCTGATCATATTGGTGACTTTGTGCAACAGTATGAAGGCAGTGAGTGTGACAGAGCCAAACTGTCCAGGTGCAAGTGTCTGACTCCTCCCTCTTACTTATGCACACACTTCAGCACAGGATGAAGACACCCGGCAGTTATTTCTGTGTTTCCTGTCTTGGGTCTCTCTCACACACACACAGGTGCAGTGGAGAGTCACTGAGTGAAGAGGCCACCAGCCAGTCATATGCACATGTGTTGCGACCGGACACGATGACACACTCTGATATTCCCCTCCCACCCCAGAGTGTGTGTGTGTGTGTGTGTGTGAGAGAGAGGGAGAAGGGTGGGTGCTGCTGTTACTACAGGGGCAGAGGTCAAAAATCCCTATAAGGGAAGTTGTGTAGAACAGAAGAAAAAAAATAAAGGCTGAGAAATTGTGAGAGAGGGAGAGACACCGGTGCTGCACACCGCCCACATCTCGCAGATGTGCTGCCCGGAGAACAGTGAAGCTTACTGGGCCACACAGAGACAGCAGTGTGCCCTCAATACACACACACACAATCGCTCTCTCGCGACCAGGCGTGATTGCTCCATTAGGAGGTTCCTCAGCTGTGGCGGTTTCTCACACACTCACATACAGCTGCGAACACACAATTATAGCCTACTTTGACCCTCTCACACAGACGCTCGCTCGCTTACGCACAGACGCACCTTTGAGAGTATAGTTCACATCCCCATCAGACCTCTTGGTGTTTCGAGAGAGGCCACAGGCACAAAGCTTTTTGTAGCTTATTTGGGTCACCATCTGACATCAAACACGCTGTCCACTGCTATCGCCCATCAACTGATGCATAAACAGGAAAAGGAAATGTGAGTGTGATAGATATCAGTGTGTTCTGCTTCAGTGTGCTACAAACCTGATCTTAGATCTTAGATAACTCAGTTCTGGACTTTTCAGCTGACTTGTGAAAGACGCAACAGGCCAAAAACCTCCATCTTATTTTTTGATTCAGTTGATTTAGTACCGAATCTGAACTTTTTGCGCTATATTTTTTTTTTTTCTGTTTACACCAATGATTCTCAGTCGAGACAGTATTTCCAGTGGTATTTACTCAGTGCAATTTCTAAAATCCAAGTGTAAGATGTAACACCAACATGTCAGAATAAAATAAAATACCAAAAAAAGGATCACCCCCTTATGTCAGTATTTTGTTCAACCACCTTTTGCTTCAATTACAGGCTTGAAAAATGAATTCAGCATGTCTGTTTAGTGGCATAAATATGGCATAAACCCCATCCACTGGTCTGGTGACTGATTCTTGTACTTGTTCAAACTGTCAGATCCTCCCCGATGAAGATTCAAATCAGAAGTTAATCAGCTTACTTGGGTATCAACAATGTCTTGAATGTTATTTCTAATATGAAAAAAATGCTGTACACTGTCACTTTATGAGAGACTCTTGTAATCTTTTTCAATTCATAAGTGAGAATTGAAATTCAATTGGCCACACCTGTCAGGAAGTTGAACTGAATAGAAAGAGGAAGTTGATTTGGTAAAAGGCCTAAACCTTTGAACTTCAAGGCATTTTACATCTTTAAAAACTTATACAAGCAAGCATCTAAAGTTTGTCTTGTCAGACTTTTCTTGTTTTAAAAAATGCATTTATATGACTTTCAGTTCATTTACATTATACTTTCTTAAAGCCTTCGTAATTTGGATCTAAAGAATACACATAGAAGAACTAAAAGAATGTTTAATGAACCTGAAATAACCTTATTTTGAACACATTTTAAGTTTTGATGATCTTAGTATATTGGAAATCTGAAATGGGGAAGAAATAAATGTGAGATTACTGATGTTTTCTTCTAAGGAGAAAAATGTGAAAGTCAGGAACATCAACTAATCTCTATTTGCTCTCCCTAAGCTACCTAGGAAAAACACTTGTGATATTAAAAAGATCTCGAGTGTGATTTGACTTTCCTGTGGGTGGAGCTTAAAAGAGGCTTTCAGGTACACGACTCTAGTGTTGTTGTGCGTTGTGTTGGAGCTGAGAAGAAGATTGTTTTTCAACAGATCTCAAACCTGGGCATCCTGTTGTTGTGTGAGCCGCTCCAGCCCAGCAAAAAGCTATCAAGATGTTAATATCAACACAAAGAAGACACGTTGTTTTTACTGCGGTTAAACAGGGCTCAATGCAGCAGGCCGCAGCGTGCAGTATGCAATACTGCGTGGGCGGACCTCGCTGTAGCTTTTTACTGCGTGGGACAGACAAATGTGTATGTATGCGTACGTGTACATATAAGGGTGTGTGTGTGTGTGTGTGTGTGTGTGAAGGACGGGTTGAGGATGGGTGCAGAAAGTGTATTTCTCCAAAATGCATCTTACTTTGCCCCGCAGTGACTCATTCGCTTCTCTTCTGCACCTTGCAGCCTTGCACACACACACACACACACACACACACACACAAACACTTAGCTAATGAGGACATACAATAGACTTGTATTGCTTTACATAAAGTTAATTGTAATTACTGTAGTCTAACCCATCCCTAAAAACGAATCTTTTTGCATTAATAATTTTTTCAAATGTGAGTCCCCAAAAGGTTCTGTCATATTTAGTTTAACCCATATAAACACTCATGCAAAGGTCTTGCATACTGATTCCTAACCTAGTTCTCACACAAACATGGAAATATATTTTGACACGGACAATCACACCCTTCACACAATTTTCAGTTCAATTCTAGGTATAATAAACTAACCAAAGAACAAAACTTTTTACAGTACTTATTGCAGACTATAAAGTCTAGTTTATAAAAGGACTGTTGTTCATTCATAATGCATTATCTAATGTAAATTCAAACTTCATATGCATGTTAACTGTAAAACTGATGTAAAACTGTATTTAACTGTATGCACTATAAAAAAAAACATAAACAGTTAAATAAGTGGCAAAAAATCACAACCATCCCCCTTGAAATAATAAAACTGTATTAGTGTATGTAAAAAATTACATTAAAAATTAACCTACAAAACCTTATTGTAAAGTGTCACTCATTCATTTTGTATGTACTTTAAAAAAAATAGTTACACATGGGGAAAAAGACACTTTGCTGATTTCATCTCTTGTAATACTTGATTAGCCACCGATGAACTAGCTGAGATGGAATATGTTGCATTTCATAGCAATTTTCTGCTACACTTTATTTATTTCTGTCATGTTTAACATGGACAAATATGTTAAACAGAGCAGTTCTACACTCTTATGGGTCAGAAAGCATTATCAAATCAGCTAAAACATTTAATAGACAAATAAACAAGTTGCAGGGTTGTGTAGAATTTAGTGAATTGAGTGTTTGGAAATGTGTGAATGAGGGACCTTCCTAACAGTGTCACCAGTTTCTTTTTCTCAAGGAAAACCCAGACATGACCTGTAACTTTACACACACGTTATAGCTTCACTGACATCTAAAGTTTGAATGAAAGATATTGATAGCCTTGAATATTAATAGTCCTGAATTAAGAATAATGTTAACTATATTTCAAGTAAAATGTGATTTGTAGTGATCCCCCACACCCTCAGTCTTTGTCTTTCTAGGAGCTCTCCTGTGGAAGTTCAGCTGTTTATTTCTCTAGCAGAGATCTCACTGATAAATGTTACTAACCTGGTTACATTTCACAGCATATTCACCTTTCTGTTTGACTGATAAGACATAGGGAGGAAAGGTTCATTGGGAGGAAACCACATTCGACATCTCTCCCATGCAGCTGCTCCCAGACACCCACTCTTCCTGCAGGAGTGTGTGTTTGTGTGCACGCTTTTCTTACAAGTATGTAAGTCTTAATCTAAGAAACACTCTATTTTCTTAGACTGAGTCGAGAATGTTTGTAAATGTTTGTCCTTTTGACTGAAAAACAGTGTGCATGTCCTCAGAATAAATCCGTATGTTTTAAAGAAATTTAAAGGTGCACTCTTGTGATACTTTTAACAAGATGTGCATTTAAAATGAAATGAACACAAACAGTAGTTTAATAAAAGCTTTTTATTTTATATTGAGTGGTTTGTCTTATATAGGCCACCGTGCTGAGATTACATGACCAGTGACTCATTATGTTTTTGGTGACTGAACACTTTTGTACACTGAATCATAGCTAGGGTCCTATGATTTCCGTGATGCGTAAAACATGGTCGGAATCATGGAATCAGTCATAAAAACGGAATTGACTGAATAACGCGGAATGTCACTAAATTAATCCAAAGTAGGTCATTACACTCAATTCAAACTGCTAAATGGACTAGCATCTGTAAAAATTAAGCTGCAAAAATACTATTTAAATATGAATCCTGCATGTTCTGCATGTCTCTCTCTCTCTCTCTCTGTGTGTGTGTATGTGTGTGTGTGTGCGTGTGCGTGTGTGTGTGTGAATGGAACAGACACGCGGTTTCGTTTACTACACGCATTCTGAAACGCGCATGACGCTCGCGGTTATTTCAGCATCTGTCGTCTGAATAAATGAGGACATAAATACATGAACATCTCCAAAACTGTTCTGAGAGTCACTTCACAAGCATATTACCTTTTAATCTTAGTAAATTTAGCATCGTATCATATACACACAGAACTGTAAGGGTATTCACAGCAACATGCCAAAATAAAAGCCTGGTTTAATTTGAAGACATTTATCCCAAAATATATTAGTATTGTCCAGTAGATTGTACATGAACTACTACTACTACAATGAAACAGACATTATTGTTTAGGGTATAATCACACAGCGTTTCTCCCATGTTTTCATTTTAATTGTAAATACCCTTTGTTTGCCAAAAAAATGGATTTAGCTTAATTCTCAGTAATTAAAAGATAAATGAAATGAATATTATATGCCTTCATTTGAGAACCAGAAAAATGTAAATACACAACACAGAATTTCTGAGGGGAATAAATTACATACATGCATTCAAATAAAAAAAATTAAAATAAAATTGATAACAATCAAACATATGGTGTGAAAAAAAGGTTAACATTTCATAGGGCCCTAAACTTATTTTTTTGTTAAACCTTTAAGAAATTGATGAGAAATTGTATAAGTTTCATGATTTTAAGTAATTACACATGATTTTTTTATTATTATTATTTATAACATTTAATTTAACCATTCAAAATAAAAAAATTTGCATTTGAATGAATATTCATCCACACCACTAGGTGTCACTATATATGTATACTGACATGTGAGAAACAGTAAGAATAGTATACTATTCCAAATCCATTCTTTTGTGCTGAAACACAAGTCAGTTGAAAGTAGAAACAAAGTCATTCACAAGATCTGATTATTATGAATGACTCCTCATGCCCCTTTGTGATAATCAATTTCCAATGTAACTAAAATCGGAAAAAACACATAGAAACACAGTCATAAATAATAGTACCCAGTAGGCCGCATGACTCTCCTGGACTTGCTCCGCAGGTCTGCAGGTGCACAGCGAGATGGAAAGACATACAGACCACATGCAGAAGATCTATTTTTTACCCCTGACCTTGAAAAACATCCGGTGACAAATACTGGTCTGACATCTTGTGGATGGAAAACTTAGAGGTGAGTTTGTGACCGCACTCAATGTGAGGTTTTTGAGAAGGCATCATGATGTTTACACACACTCACAGGGTGTCTCTGTTGTGGTGGGCCGCAATAAAGTTTCCATTCCGACGAAAGCATCATTTCCTGGACGACGACTCTTCCAACCATGTGATCCATCACGTCCGATTGATTGAGAGATTATTTTATTTGTGCTGTGCAGCTGTAATGTTTTCTTGAAAACTCTTGAGGAGTTGTGATACAAGCACACTACAGCAAAGTTTTTTGCTAGCGAATCAGTTTTAAACATCAAACCTTTTCTGTATGCATGTGTGTTTGTGTACGTGTGCTGATGTGTGTTTGTGCATGCTGTCTGCTTTCTTAACTCCTACGTGATAACTGAGTATGTATGATAAGTACATCAATAGTGTGGTAAGCCACAGACGGAAATAGCTGATGTACTTTTTTGGTATGCTCTGGCCTGGGGTCTCACCTGTGGAGAGAGAACAGGAGGTGGAGGGGCTTTTTAAAGATGAGGGAAGCACTTACTTTTAGCACATCTTAATTATAGCCTGGAACTAAAGCCATGAAAAAAATATTTCCGTTACTTGAAATAAAATAAACATTAATAAAAATATAGTAAATGTAGAAAAAAAGTTTAACTTGATGTATTAAAATAACTACAACTAAAATGAAGAGAAAATATATATACTGTATATATGTAGAGAGAGAGAGAGAGATTAACAAAACAAAAATGTATCAAAATGACAAATGCAGACAACAAAACTGATACAAATTTAACTAAAATATAAATTATTAAATAATAATTTCATAATAAACTAATACAAATTATTAATATATATATTAAGAAAAAGTAATAGTATCTTGATATTAAAATAACACTGTTGCACATACTTTATCATACAAAAACCCTGTCATATCTTGTTTTTTTAAGTAAATAGTCCTATTGTGTAGAAAGATGCATACACAGAAAACTTTCAGTTCAGGATTGACTAGTAAATTTCACAAATAAATACAATGAAATGTTAAGTAAAACACAGAACTGAATGTAACATTTTGAAGTAGAAATATTGAAATAGTATTATCTCATAAAACATTGACTAATAATTTATTAACTTATTTTTTTTCTGTAGCCATTTAATATGAGGCTATACTGACATGTAATCATAAAATAAAGGCAATTTTTTTGGCACTATGTTAAGAGATTTAGTCCCTGACATGTAACCAGATGTGTTTTCGGTGGGGATATATATATATATATATATATATATATATATATATATATATAGATAGATAGATAGATAGATAGATAGATAGATAGATAGATAGATAGATAGATAGATAGATAGATAGATAGATAGATAGATAGATAGATAGATAGATAGATAGATTTTGTATAGATTTATGCTCAAATCTGACATACATGAGAGACCAATTTTGAATATTTGATTGCATCTTTACTTCAAAGTTGATATTCCATCAATACCACTGTGTTCAAGCCTTTCATATCTGTCCACCTGGAGACTTTTTGCTGAAGGTCTCCAGACGCTGGTCCCCACAAGGGAACGTGAGCGTGTGCTGCACCATCTCCTGCTGGCATAGTGGCATCATTCTAAAACTGGTATTAGGGCATTTCCTGCTGGGTTCGTTGGTGGGTGGAAGTGTGTGAATGTGTGTGTGTGTGTGTGTGTGTGTGTTAGAGTAGATAGCACCTGGCTTGCGCAGCTGTGGGTCTCCTAAAGGGGAGCAGGAGGAGGGGAATGAGGTCCTGCACTGTCACTAACTGTGTGTGTGTTTCATACGTGCATCTGTGCATTTCTATATCAGTTGCCAAGGCCTGAGTTCATCTCAATAAACCTGAAGAACCTAGTTTGACATCTTGTACATGCAAAAATGTTTTTACATCCAGCAAATGTGCTGTTTCTCTTGACCAAACACAGTGAAACGGCAAACTTGTTTAATTCGTTTTAGCTGGTTATCCCCTGCTCTCTTTTTCTAATGACCATTTACATACAGCCTGTGTTGTAACTAAAAATATTTTATATGATATAGTATTTAATGTATAATTTGTATTTATAAATTTATATATTATTTCAATTCTATTGCTACCGTCAACTGTACGGTTACCCACTTTCTTCAAATTCAAAATATCTTCTTTTGTGTCCAACAGAAGAAAGAAACTCATTCAGGTTTAGAACAAGTGGAGGGTGAGTAAATTGATGACTGAATTTTCATTTTTGGCTATTCTTTAAAAGATATGAAAAGGTCTCATCATTTTGAGATTCTAACCAGTCTGTGATGGTATTATTTTGTGTTCCCTCAGCATACAGTCCCAGTTGGTTCCTCTTTAGGACAGAAAGGACGTTATTTCATCACCAGAGAGTTTGTGGAGCTGTGCAACATCTCTAAAGCTTTTCCCAAGTGTACTAGGTGGGGATTTAAACGGCTTCTTGTTTGTAGATCTCTGGTTTGTAGAGGTTAGAAGCTATAAACAGCATGAACAGGGAAAGTGATTTGTTGAGTTTTGTTTTGAGTTGAATGTTGGCATGAAGTCACATGAGAACATGTATTTGTTCCCTACTTTATAAGACTGTAGGAGCGCAAAAACCTTCACTGTTCAGTGTCTTTGACTCAGAATGTCCTCCCATTAAGAGCCTTGAATTCTGACTTCTTCATTATTTTTACTTAAAATCAATGATTTTAATCATCAAGTGTAACACATATGGCACATATTTCACTCACAATTCTGATTGAAGGCTCTAAATTCCTGAAAGAATGTTCAGAAATGTTCTGCTGGCATGTTTGTTGATTTATCTGTTTATATGACTGTGTTAGTGTTTAATTTGTGTATTTGACAGTTTGACGTCACTGCCAGTGTGGGACTGCAGATGAAAACCACTAGTATCCTGTAGGGGGCACTTTGGATCTTGGAAAAGTTTTTTGGAATGCCAGCAGAGAACATGATTGATTGTGTAAATCATTCAGGATTAAGATACTCTTCCAGATTTGCCGGTTGCTTGCTTCAAAAACCAAAATATAATGTGTTTCATTTGAATCAATTATGGTAAGTTTGAACCCCATTTTACTAATGTATCTTGCAAAGTCCAATCAGTTAAGTAAGAAAACCGAACCGATAAAGTACAACATATGATCTTAAGGACTGTTTCCAAGTGGAAGTGACTTTTCAGAGTTATAGCATATCAAGTAGCTCTTGTAGACTGCAGTGTCAGGATGGTGATGTCCTGTCGCCTCTCTTCTGTTCAGTTTATGTTTCACAGCTCAGAGGAGCAGCGACAAAAATTCATCAGGGGCAGGTCACACGGCAGGTTAAAGGTGAGAAGTTGGGTTTGACCGGTAGGGTACAGAGGTCACACATATATCACGACTGTGGGCCTCAGGATACTCTGAAATCTGTGGCGGACCTAACATGTAAAATGAGCTTACACAAAACAGAACAGCCAGGTAAAGATTGTGTAAACCATCAAGACACATTTGCTTTAGCTTTAATAGTGTCTCTCAAGTGCTAAACAGTGATTTAGCAAATCAGCTTCGTATCACTTTATCACTCTCTTCAATTGTACTAGTCAATTATTAATTATTTATTAATTAATCAATTATTAAGTCATCTTTTCCGTTATTGCCCAAGAAAAAACAGTTTATCTGATGTTTTACAGTAAGGGTCATGTTGTAATAATGGAAAGCTGCCATTATTATAACCTTACATAAATTTATTATAGCTTTTTAATTTTTAACTAAAAGAATTAAATACAGCAAGACATTTTTAAATTGTTGCATACGAACATCCAACTTCAAAATAAATAGATAAATAACAGTTCATGAACAAAGTAGAAATAACCTTTTTGTGCTAACATATCAGGGAGATTATTAAAGAGCAGATAACTTTGAAGAACTTTCTATTGTCGATACTGAAAGAAGGTTTGTTTATGTTCTGAGCTGTTTTGATTTGGATTTATAATGCTTATTAGTCCAGGACTGCCCTATGTATTAAACAAGCTTACATGTTGTCTAAATGAATCATGGCAGTGCAGGGAGAAACTGTGGTTGAAATGGTGTGAAACAGTCAAGCATTTTTATTGCTAGGCTGTGACTTTTTGTAGATTACTGAAAATCAGATTTGTGAGCTTTACTTGCCGTCAACACTTTTAGTAGATTTACCTAGTTTGAACAGAAAACACTGATTAATTAGTCATCTAAAGAAAGTAGTGTAGCGTGTCAGACAAACAAGATAAGGTCTCATCTGACCTAACGAATGACCTGATGGCGAGGACAGAAGGAGGTTGAGTTCCAGAACACAAGGACTATTTCAGATAAACTGACATTTTAAGAGTTCAAATTCTCAGTGTGGGACAACATGTTTATTTAAACTTTCTGCTTTCTGAAACATTTTTTAACTTTCAGGCAAGACTTTGAAGACTTCAAGCCAACACTGAGAATTTGTCTTGACAAACTTTCTTATTAGTAAGAGGTTAAAATCATTTTTTAAGATTTCGGACAGACAAGTCTGGTTGAGTTCTCATGGCTGGGTCCGGTATTCCCTTCCTCCCATTGCTTCCTTATCAGTAATAAACGCAGAAATCCAACACCTCACAGCTCACCAACCGCCGTTTGTAACTTTCGTCCGATCATCCATGCCCGAAGGCCAATTTCACAGTGGGCGACACAATGGCCAAATGTCTCTAGTCATCCTGTGCTCTCTTTGATGGGGGGTGCGAGATGGAGGAAGGAAGGATTGTGGAATTGCGGTGATTGTTGGGTGTTTATATTGAGAGAAAGTTAGTCAGACTCAATGATTTTTGACATTTTGTTTAGTCACTGTCGAAAACTAAACATAAACATATCAAACATATATGTCAGTGTATATTTAGCATGTGCACTTAACCTCTCATTTTGACTTAATTTGGGCTTAAAGTTTTATATAAAAAGCACACACTTGCTCATGCATGTTTTTTAAGAACCAGATAACAGTGAAAAAAAGAGACGGCTGGGGGCATGAGACACGCCTATGGTCACAGTCTGTCTACTGTTACATCTGGATGTTCCATCAAGAACAGACAGAGAGAAACGTTCTGTCAAACAAGCACTACAGGTCTCGTTTTTCTCTCCCACTCACACATCTTGTAAAGTACTACAGAAAATTCTGTTTGATTATTAACATGAACAAAAACACATGGGCAACAGTGGTAGTTCTGAGCCTGGCAGCTTACTTGGCTTAGATTTACTTTTAATAAACACATCAGTCTAATGGTACAGCACTCATTTACAATGCAAAAGTGAGGCAGGGTTTAAATCCAGACATAATATAGTATATATTACACAGTTTCTGTTGTATATTGAAAAGGGCAGCTTTATGTGGATGCTGCTTTGGAATTGAATAGACTGACCAAATGAAGAAGACGTTAAAGAATGATAAAGTCAGCATGATATGTCAACTCACCCTCATTTAGTTTTCATTGAACAATTCAAATGTGGATCAATTTAATGTATAAAATATAATGTTGTGACATCAAAATATTTCATCAAAATGTCTTAATTGGATCTTCCAGGTGAAAATGAGAGACTTCTTTCTGGTGATGTATATAGACTATAGGACTGACAATAATTTATTTCACTTTTCCAACATGCAACATCCTCAAAATTAAATCAACAACTGATCTAGAACTAATCCTTGTTCTTTATTTTTTCTTTTTTGATAATCTGTTACACTCAGAGGTACATCACAGATCACAACTTTAAACTGATTGGTCGTGTGACCCCATCAACTCTTTATGAGTTATTTCTGCTCAATTTGTTCAGCTAGTAGTGTGTATGATCACTCAAAACCTGAAGAAAAAAAGCAGTTAAAAGTCAAAGAACTTTATACTAAGCCTGGATATAGGAACATATATGCCTGCGTGTGTGCAAGTGTGCATGTGTGGTGTGACAATGCAGTCACATGTAAAGCAAAGATGGAAAATCTTAGAGAGACGCAACCTGCAACCGAGGTTAAAGAAGTGTGTGTGTGTGTGTGTGTGTGTGTACCTACTTAACCATACTGTGGGGGCAAACTTGTACCTAAAAGTGAGCTAAACCTAACAAAATCTCCAAAAACCTCCCTTTGGCGATATCCTCATTTGTAAAACTGGTATAAAAATAAAGTAAACAAAGTTTTTTTTTATTGTAAAAATGCTGAAAGTTTTCTGTAAGGTGCAGGTTTAGGTGTAGGTCAATAGCACATACAGTTTGTACAGTATAAAAACCATTACGCATATGGAATGTCCCCATTTAGAGAGCTAAGTAAACGTGTGTGTGGGTACAGGTGTGTGTGTGTATATTGGTATGTGTGGGCATGTTTTTGTGACATATCAGGACACAACTCTGTAGCATGACATGGGTATGACACAGGTATTAGAGAGGGTGACTTATGAGGATATAACCCATGTCCCCATTTTGCAAAACGCTTATAGATCATACAGAATGAGTTTTTTTTGAGAAACTAAAAATGCACAAAGTTTCCTGTGAGGGTTAGGGTTAGGTGTAGGGTTGGTGTAGGGCCATAGAATATACAGTTTGTACAGTATAAAAACCATTACGCCTATGGCCCCACTTTTCACAAAAACAACATATTGTGTGTGTGTGTGTGTGTGTTTGCAGATGAGTGTGTTATTAATGCCCTGTGTGCTGCAGTGAGAGAAGTTACTGGTTAGCTGCTGTGGTTGCGCTCTTGCAGTGGCAGGAAACAACCCAACCTGTGATCTTTGCAGACTCTAATGGAAAAATCACTCAAATAGAAATGTGTGTGTATGTTTGTCTGCATCTGTGACAGAGTGTGAACATATGCTGCTGTGACTAAAAATAAAGTTGTAACTTATTTGTTTGATAATAGAGGATGCTTGCTAGTGCCACTCAACCCAATAAATAACGACACACAGCTTGCAGTTTTGCTTCAGTTTTACTTTTTTTAAAGGGCCTTGTATAGTTTATGTCTGCTTTGCATTTCATAATCATAGCAATTAATAGGCTGACAGATATCATATATTCATGATAATGCATTTGCGCAAACCTGTCCTGTGTGTTTGTCTTTTGTACTTATTTTTTTCAGATTTAAATGTTAAAATTTGGGGTAAAAAGTTACTAAATAATAAAAGTTTTGGGGTGTTGTCTTGCCAGGGAAGTGCAGAAAAGATACGTGTGTGTGTTGTGTGTCTTTAATATGACATCTCCAACAGCTGTGTATAATCTCCCAACAAACTCGCTCCTACTTTTCTCATTCTGTTTCTGCACATAGAACAAAAGAGCAGGAACTGC
>NW_020525284.1:0-18289 GCF_003368295.1 Carassius auratus
TTCCTAGTTCTTGACTGGTCAACTTCAGATAGATCAACAAATCGGCTCGTTAAACTGCACAAATGTCACAAATTCAAACCGATAGCTCACAAACTTTTTAGACATGTTTAAAAATGATCAGGAGGTCGGGAAGTGCTCGTAAGGCACTCTGCTCCGCTCGCATGCGATCTCGTACAACAGCAATAACTGCACAGTGTACGCCCGCCTTTAGCCACAAAGACTTAAGGACACAGGCAACGAGACACTCCTCAATTAATTTAGAGACAGTTTTGAGGGGCTGGATGCCTCCCAGGGGAACATAAGATTCACATTGACCACCAAGTGGCACCAGTCATTCATTCATGTCGAAAGGTTCCCTTTGTTTTAAGAGGAAAGCTTAAAAGAAGAACTACTTTGCATGGAGAAACTGACTCTCAAAAAAAAACTGTCATCAAGACTCTGCACCTTCAAGGACACTGAGGACACATGCAGGTTTCTGAGGTTAACATGTGGCATACTCTCAGCTCCAAAGGTATATCACAAAACCATCAGAATGATCTACGAATTCATAGTCTATGGTGCAACCAAAGAGGAGCACGACGCCAGACTCCGAGAGGTAGTTAAAATTACTCGTAAAGTCAGTCTGAAGCTCAACAAAGAGAAATGTGAATTTGGAATGAAATCACTAACCTTTCTAGGAGATGTCATCTCGGAGGAGGTCATGAATGTTCACCCTAAGAAAGCAACCGCAATTGAAAACATGGAGAGAACAGAACAAAGATGATGTGAGACGCTTTCTCATACCTGCCAAAAATCCATACCACAGCTTTCTGCACCCTCTGCCCCACTCCGTAGTCTAAAAACAAATGGATGTAGTCACATGAACAAGAAACCTGCTGGAGAACCAGTGCTAAAGTTCTACGATCCAGAAAGATGCATTGGGAGCTGTGTTACTCCAGCAGTATGATGATGTTTGGCAGCCAGAGCGCTATCTGCTACAGAAACAAGAAAGAATTGCTAGCCATTACATGCATCCATCTATTTGTATATGTACAATCCTTCACTGTAGAGACTGATTAAACCACTGGTTCCCATCATGGCCCAGTCGCTGAATGATTGTCCCCTAATAATACAGAGATAGCTCATCAGGCTACAAAAATATGATGCACATTGGAATCTGCACACCAGGCAAGTACATGCTCACAGCAGACACCACTGTCTTGTGCTGAAAGATAGACAAGAAGAAAGAGAAACCTGAGCTACAGAAATCAACACTTACATGGAGATGGTTGTAGACTCGCTCCCAGAGCAAACAGGAGACGGACGGATGAAACGATGAAAGAACTGAAGAATTAGGTCCTGTTAGAATTAGGGATTTCTGGGCTTGCAGATCAGAGTTTACGGTTGTAGATGGCAATAATCTTCAAAGGCAGTAAAATTCGTCATCCCTGTGAGCCTAAGGAATGAAATGCTAGAAAAAAAAAAAATTCTATGAAGGGCACCTTGGAAAAGAAAAGTGCAAAAGGAGAGCGAGGGAAGTGATGTTATTGGTCAAGGATTAATCTGGACATTTCACAGGTGACAGCTACATGCAAGCTTTGTTTAACCTTCAGGCCCAGACCTCTTCTTCCGACATCCTGTAACAAGAAGTTTACTACAAGGGAGCAGATTTATTTGACTGTGATGGGAAGAGTCAGATTGTGGTAACTAACTTCTAGCAAAGCAGTCATTTCCTTCATGAAGTCCACGTTCGCTCGCCATGGTGTCCCTGTGTAGTGTTTAGACAATGGACCTCAGTTTTCTAGTAGTGAATTCAAGAGGTTTTCAGAGGAATGGGGTTCGCCATGATACATCCAGCACAATTTACCCCAGATCAAATGGACTGGCAGAAAATGCTTTTGAAAATAGTGACAGGACTCATGCGAAATGCTGGTAATCTTTAATCTTTGACAGAAGTCTCATGATCTACAGAAGTGCACCACTGGAGAATGGGTTGTCCCCGGCTCAGATGCTCATGGGTAGAAGAATTCGAACAAATTTTGCCCATTAGAGAGGATCTTCTTGGACACTTGAAAAGCTTTAAACAGAAAGAAAAATCAAACAAAGAGACTGTGACAAAAAAACAAAACCACTGACCATCAGTCACCATTTAAACTGGGGGAACCACAATACAGGTATGTGGTCTCAGCAGAACAAGGTGGAAAAACAAGTGTCTCAAAGATCTTATGAGGTTTTGACGGATGACAGATCAACACTGTAACGGAACAGAACTGATTTATGTCCTGAGCAAAGCTCTGAGACCAAGATACAGGATCCAACATCAATGACATCAGCGACTTCTGAGTAGAGACAGCACCAGAGACAGCGAACGAACAAGAACCAAAGGAAACGTTAACCCTCCAGAAAGACTGATTGAAGTTGGGGTGAAATGTTGAGTTGGGTTTACAAGGGACTGTTTAGTATCTTTGGTAAAAAGAGAAAAGTTAGTAAAATCAGTTAATGGATATTCAACTTATATTGCCTTTTAATATTGTTGTTGCTGTCGAGGAGACTTACAATACTAAATCAAAGAATAAGTGTTATCTCATGTCTTATATATAAAGTTTCTTCTGTCTGTAGAGGAGAGATGTGTTGTTCTGCATGGGTGTTTTACAGCAGTGTGTCCAGGGGCAGGGGTCAAAAGGGAGAAATTAAGATGTGGACAGGGCTAAAGGATGACTGTCTGGAAGCATAAGAAAAGCAGATGTGTCAAAACCAATTACAATTTTAGAGAATCAATTTGAAGAATATTATTGAAGCTGGTGTGGGTTTATATGATTTAGATGAAAAATTAACCAGAAATGTGTCTAAATTAAAGTGTAAATATAAACAATATATTTAAATGAAACTTTCCATCTGAGTTTATATTTAGATCGTGGCACCGACGGAAGAACCGGGTCCGTTATACTGTAAAATGAAGCGCTACGGTGAGTGTGTTTACAGTAAAGCAGTGCTGTTGGTGTCCGTGAGGGGCTTCGAGCTGATATTCGATCCGTCGAGCTATATTTATCTGCTCGGAGCTCGATGCGCATGCGCAGAAACACACTCACCGACACCGAGCACACCGACAACCAGCAGGTATTTCACTGCTTTTACTGCTCCGATGACTTTAGTTTGGAACAAAATGCAAGAAAACAAGTCTGCTTAGGTGATTTATGACTGTGATGTCATGGTTGGTGTGTGTGCATGAGTGTGAGAGTGTATGAGTACGTGTGTGTGTGTGTGGAGAGAGGAGACTGAGTGTTTGTGACCTGTGGGCAAACTTTCTATTTTTACTATATTCTCGTAGAAAACCTCATCTTACTTTTTCGAAGTTTATATCACGGTTAGTTGTAGTCCAAACTCATTAAAAACTTGACCCTTTCCAAGCCAGATCTTGTTCTACATACAGCACCAATACAATAATACCACAACATAATAAACAAGACGTAAATAGACATTATGAGTGTACAGACAGTGAACTAGTGAACATGAATGATGTGTTCTGTGGGAGGCGTCAGTATGGACGTGTTTGAGGTCAGAGGTCGCCTGGACGTGATCGCGGAGGAGCTGGCGAGTGAGGAGGAGGAGGAGGAGGCCACTGATGAAGATGTGTTTGAGCAGGGCTCCTCTGATGTGTCCACACACACGCAGCAGATGAAGGTGAGCACAGATTCACTAACACCTGACCGAGCGTCTGCGGTGTGTGACGCAGCGCTGTGCTTCCAGGAGCAGCTGAACAAGCGCAGGAGCAAACTGAGCCAGAAGATCGTGGAGATGGAGAACTTCGCCAGTAACCTGGAGGAGATCTTCATCACTGTGGAGGTTTGGACTCCTGCTTCGTCTCCGCTGGGAATGTCTTTCAGCTGATGATTCACGCCACACGTGTGTCTGCAGGAGAACTTCGGCCGGCAGGAGCAGAATCTGGAGCAGCACTATAATGAAGTTCTGCAGACGCTGTTGCAGAGGAACGAGGCACGAGCAGCCGCTCTGGACGAGCAGAAGAACAGCAAGCTGGAGTGTTTGTACGGTCAGCTGCTGCGGTGCGGCCAAACCCTGGACGCCTCCAAAGAAGCTGATCGAGAGCGCACAGGAGCTCCACCGCAGACCAGACAAACACGGCTTCCTGCAGGTCAGAGATACGCTTTCAGTCTCATTACAGCTTGGTGAACTCTAACACTGTTCGATCTGACTGAGGAGTGTTTGACCCGCCTCCCTCTCTGATTGACAGGCTGTCATGCCAGTGATGAAGAGGTGAGTAGATGTGTGCTCATCCTCCGTTTGGATGTACAGTGGATGAGCTATAGTCCCCGTACACAGTAAATCAGTGATATAATAACTCATTATACTTCCATTCTGTTATTTAATTGGACACTTTGTCCATCAGTCCTGAGCACTAACCCTAACCCTAGAAGACACGAGGGACAGATGTTAGCGCTCGTACTGATGTGAGGTCCGAGGGAATCTGGGATGTTCTCTAATGTTGTGTCCAATCAGAGTGGAGCAGTTCGCCGGAGAGGAAGTGGATCTGAAGCTGGGAGTGTCTCTGGACTTCCAGGTGCTGACCCCAGATCTGTCCGAGGTCAGACAGATGATGGAGTCCATTAATGTGCTTCCAGGTCAGACTCCTAGTCACAATAAGAAAAATGATGTGACTGCCTCGAGTCATGTGAATTATTATTGAATAAGGGAGGAACTTTATTTTTGCAGTTTTCAGATTTTGGGAATGTAGAGTGTAAATGATGCTCTTGACAGTGTTTAACACTAACTCACATGAAAAGGCTCGTAGTTGTCTGATTATTGAAGCGGAAACACTCTTATGTCTTCATTAATTCAGCTGTTGTTTAATGATTGTGATTCCTGGGCCTGCAGCAGAATCAGTGCTAGAGTTATAACGCATTACAACACGTCAGTCCGCATGCAATACACTTTAACCCTTTCAGTCAGCAGGTAGTACAGGTGTATTTGACTCGTGTGTGTGTGTGTGTATGTAGCTCCGTCGGCTCCGGTCATGAATCCTCAGATCGCTAACTCTGCCACAGACACGTCGCTGCACGTGTGCTGGAGTCTGTTCTCGGACGACACCGTGGAGTTTTACGAGCTTTACTGGCGTCTGATCTCTGATGACTGCACCATGGAGACGCCGCAGGAGGGTAAACCATTCACTGCCCAAACCAGTTACACACGAACCGTACTGGTCAGCGCATGTGAAGCAGCTCTGTGCTGAGGTCAGGTCTGAGGTCAGTGTGTGTGTGTGTGTGTGTGTGTGCAGTGTCTCAGCTGAAGGTGAAGGAGACACACTGCACCGTGTCCAGTCTGCGTCCGAACGCTCAGTACGAGCTCTGGGTCACAGCCACCAACACCACGGGCATCAGTCCGGCCAGCGAGAGAGCCGTCTACATGACAGGTGTGTGCCGCTCGCTGCAGGACTGCTGTGGGTCCACGAGTGTGTAACGCTGTGTGTGTGTGTGTGTGTAGTTCCATCTCCTCCGGTTCTCAAGCCTCGGCAGTGTGTGAGCAGCCTGAACGCGGCGCTGATCCGCTGGGACTCCGGGAACACCGACCCGGTGGAGTCTTACACGCTGGAGTTCGGAGAGACCGGCACAGACGGCTCCGGGACCGAGTCAGTGAGCTACACACACATTACACACACATCAGAACGAGTGGATCTGTCATCACACACTAACCTCACATCACCCTGACCTTCTGCTCACACAGGACACACTTCCACTGACCACATCACAAACCTTCAAACCCTCACAAGAACAGAAATAGTGTGAAATGAAGAAATATTCCAAGTCTCCTGCATCCACAGTTTATATGATGATAATTTATGCATTGACTGTAATATCAAATCAAAACCCTGATCCCACGTGATCAGCGCACATATGAAGTATCCAGACATCTAATATGAAGAACCCAAGAAGATACGAGAAACCCTGTAGATGGGACAGTGACACTGATTTGATCTTCTGCACGAGACGTGATGCATGAAGAAGCGTCCGTCACTGTTTCATCGTATCGCGTCTCTCATCTCGTAGTTTTCATGTTACATGACTGGGCTCTGTCTGGAAACACTCGTACACACAGACCACAGACAGACAGCACTAACATCCTGGTGTTGTTCCCGCTGAATGACATCATCATTAATAAAATCTTAAGCGTACTCTTGTAATAAAGTAGCAGTGACTGGGATACATTTTAAATATCAATTCCTTTTTTAAAAATCTAATCATGTTTACAGAAAGAAGCCGCTCCAAGCAGATTTAAGATTCGAAGTCCAGGGGCCTGTACCATGAAGCTGGATTAGGTGGATAGCCAGCTATGTTTCAGCTTAGTTTCCGCCAACCCTGGGTTTTAGGTGCTATGAAAGTAGCTCGGCTTTTACTCGGTGTTCGTTGCTCCGGAGATCTCAGACTGAAGCTGGACCAATCAGATGTGAGAGAAGTGACACACGTCTGACACAGTCACTCCAGTTTATCTTGCTCCAAATTAAAGGTCACTAATGCAAAAAAATAAAAATAAAATAAAAGTCTGGCTTTAATGATAATTACTCATTTTATGATTTATAGAATTATTGTGATTCATATTATCATTTATTATTATTTAGCTTTTACACACAAGCAATTTTAGTTTAACAGTTATTTTAAATCATTTATTTTAATAAATATTAATGTATACAGATCATATAATATGAAAAAGCTGTAGTATCAAAAGATTGCACTATTTAAAAAATACAAAATCTGACCTTACATGTTCGAGTCTCTATATATTTTTAAATGTATAAACTAATTTAACAAGTTTCACTTGTCACTGCACTGAAAGAGCAAGATTATTTATTTTATTAGTCCTCATTTATTTTTTATATGATTTTTAAATTTGTCATATTCTTCAATCTCTTAACCTTTAGCAAAACCTTTAACCTTTAGTTTGAATCTCGCTGGGTCTCTCGCGAGAAGTAAATCAAACTTGCTTTGTGTTGCAAGGCTCGTGATTGGCTGTTCGCCAGTGATGTCACACATTAATGTGCACACGCTCCACAAACTCGGGATCAAAGCCTGAATTGACAAAGAAAGTTGATGAACAGCATCATGGTACCAACAAAGCCGGATTGGAGAGATTGGAGAGGTTTGGTTTTGTCAACTCAAAAACTAATCCTGTAACTCTGAATTGGTTCAGCTACCATCATGGTACAGGCCCCAGGATGAGCTTCGAAGAACCAAACAATCCAAGATCATCCCAAATCATCAACAATCAAATCCGTCTGACAGAGTTAGAGACACAGGAGAAGAACGGGTCCCTGGATCTTTGATTAAACCCTGGTTCACACTGAAGTTTATCACCCTAAGTTACCCACTTAGTTATGAACCAACCACAGTTTATCAGAAATAGTTCGTAGCACAATAACAGTGTAAGAAAAAATAATTTAAACAATAGTACAAACATCAGAGAGACGTGGTCAGGAAGTCTGTCCTGATTCCTTCACTAACCCTTAAGCAGAATAACAGCGAACACAACTAAACTCCTAAACCTGTATTTATGAGCTGGTTTCGGGCATCCCTCGGTCAGTGAGAATGATCGTTCCCATCTGGTTCAGGTCCATCGTGGCGATCCCGTCCTGCGAGTGTTTGCTGCAGCTGCAGCCGCAGAAGATCTACATCCTCCACGTCAGAGCCGTGAACATCGGCGGCCCGAGCGACCGGAGCGAGCCCGTCCACATCTCCACCACAGGTCCTGACCCTCCTGACCGTCAGGGTGTGTGTGTGTGTGTGTGTGTGTGACGTCTGTGTTTGTTTACAGGTACGTTCTTCCACCTGCTGGAAGACACGGCGCACCCGAGTCTGTCTCTGTCAGCCGACGGCCTCACCATGTTCTACCTGGATGAAGATCTTCCCATCAGTCACATGACCTTCAGTGACAACACCTTCAACAGGTGAGCAGCAGCGTGCGCTCCAGTCCTGTGACAGGTGTGTGACGCGTCTCTCTCGCAGGTGTGTGGCGGTTCTGGGCGACCTGGTGCCCGTCCGAGGACAGTATTACTGGGAGGTCGAGGTGGACGAGGACGCAGAGTTTCGTGTGGGCGTGGCGTATGAGGACACACAGCGTAACTCACACCTGGGCGGGAACAACACGTCCTGGTGCATGAGACACATCCTCACACCGTCCAGGTGCGAGACGCAGAAACACAGCTAACCGCTAAAGCACTGAAACTGTATCTCTCTTCAAACGTGGGCAGATGCATTAAAACGTTTAAATATTTGTGGTGTGCAATGCAGTCGCTCTTCCAGAAACACAACAAGGTAAAGTCTGTGATTGGCTCATGATCTGCCTGAACCAGAATCAAGCTCCGATCTTGGCTCGTATCGATGTGACCATCATGACATCTAGTGTTTACAGAGGAGTAGAATAACCAACTGTGATAAACATCAAGCTGAATATTGTACATTAGATGTCAATATGAAAACTAATGTTAATATAAATCACAGCATCAGACGCCTGTGGATCTCACGGTGTAAGAGGAGACGTGTCCAGCTGAACCTGCTCCTCTCTTCCTCAGGCACAAGTACGAGTTCCTGCACAGCGGCTGGACGCCGGACATACGCATCACGGTGCAGCCGCTGCGGATCGGTGTGTTCCTGGATTATTCCCGTGGGATCCTGTCCTTCTACAACGCAGCGCTGCGGCAGCATCTCTACACCTTCAGCTGTCACTTCCTGCACTACGTTCAGCCGTGTTTCGCTCTGGATAACCCCGGAGCGCTGACGCTCCGCACCGGAATGACTGCTCCAGCTTACATCACACCGTGACGCACGAGCAGATCTAGAGATGAATAAACCAGACGCAGCAGCGGTGTGTGTTTATCTCTTTATTCCATAGGAACAGTTCACATCAGTCCTGTGTAAAATAAAAACATTAATCAAATAAAAGTGTGTGATGCTGCAGTCCTGCGTTCAGACGCTTAGCTCTTATTCCCGCTGCGCATGCGCTCCTCTTCCTCGTCTGAGGAGTCTCCTCCGTAAGGAACCAGTCCTGAGGAGATGCTGGGATCTTCTGCAGTCTTCCTCTTCTTCATCATCAGCTGCTCTTCATCTGCAGAGATCACACACTTCATCAGCTCCTAACCTCCAGAGTCAGCAATACAATCATTAGTGTGTGTGTGTGTGTGAGAGACTGAGTGAGAGTGTGTGTGTGGACACCTGTGTGTGTGTGTGTGGTAGACACCTGCGTGTGTGTGTGTGTGTGTGTGTGTCGGAGTGTGTGAGGGAGAGTGTGTGTGCGCACGTGTGTGTGTAGACACCTGTGTGTGTGTGTGTGTGTGGACACCTGTGTGTGTGTGTGTGTGGACACCTGTGTGTGTGTGTAGACACCTGTGTGTGTGTGTGTAGACACCTGTGGTGTGTGTGGTGTAGACACCTGTGTGTGTGTGTGGTGTGGACACCTGTGTGTGTGTGTGTGTGTGTGTGTGGACACCTGTGTGTGTGTGTGTGTGTGTGTGTGGACACCTGTGTGTGTGAGTGTTGTGCTGCAGGTCTCTTCTCTCGGTCTCTTCCTCACTGGAGCTGCTGGGGGTGGCATCAATGTCCTGAACACAAGAACATCACGTCACTCACGAGTCTCTAACTAACCATAACTAACCCATCCTCAACCTTAAACCCAGAGGACCTCACAACACACACGTTAAACCAAAACCCTGCAACATTAGAACACATTCAGATTCTAATACAGCAGAGAATCCATGTTTGATCGTGTGTCAGAGCGAAACACTAACAGGAAATATTAGAGAAATAGAGAGCACATAACTGAACACAGACACAGGACAGACCTGCTGTCATCTGCTGCACTGACATCCTTCTCCAAACATCTGTGGAGATCTGAGGACACACACACACACACACACACACGTGTCAGGTGAGTCTCATAATGACAGTCCTACAGTCACTCAAACACACACACACAGACACACACCTGTGCTTTCTGTTCCTCTTCTGCATTGTGTTGCTTTGGACTGGAGCCGGCGTCTGCTCCGTCTGACGCTGCATCCTCCCCCTGAGACACACACACACACACACACACACACACAGGTGTAGCGAGCGTGCTGTGGGCAGTGTTCAGGACAGCTGTACTCTGTGTCAGTGACTCTCACCTGCAGCAGGAAGCTGCTCTGGCTGCACACAGGATACTGCACCGCGCCGCTGCTGGGCTGTGATTGGCTGGAGCTGCTCCAGAAGGCACCGGGGTACGTGGGATAGGAGCTCGGGTAACCGTACCACGACTGACCGCCGTAGCTGTGATTAGCAGAGTATCCGTGTGTGGGGTAAACTGAAGGAGAACACAGCGCATCAGTCCGGCAGCACAAGAGACGAACTCCTGACACACACACACACACACACACACACACACTCTCTCACACACCACACACAGACATACTCTCTCTCACACTCACACACACACACACACACACACACACACACAGACATACTCTCTCACACACACACACACACACACACACACACACACACACACACACACTAACAACACTCGCAGATGGGGAGCTATTTGATTTAGCACATAGGTATTTCTCCCTGCCTATATTATGAAAACTGGTAAACAAATAAAATATAAAAAGTTGAATTCCTATTAGTAATTCCAGATCATCTTAACCTATGTTCTAATATTCAGGAGGAGCGAGTGTTGGCTTTTGTTCAGCTTTTGGACGTTCTTTTGGGAAAGTATGCTTGAATTTAAAATATTAGATATTCACGATATTTTCAAATTTTACATCGTCGTCAAAATTATTCCGATATTATTGCTAATTATTCGCTATATCACCCAGCCCTCCTCAAAACACACTTCAAGAACAAAAACATTTAACAGTGTGTTTGTTCCCAGACGTTGTTCCCAGAAAAAGATGCTCGCTCAAAGCATCGGCTCAAAAGCGGGAGAACACCACACCTGGAGAGAGGAACACACACCTGGAGCAGAGGAACACACACCTGGAGCAGAGGAACACACACCTGGAGCAGGAGCTGCGGAGGGATACGACGACACCATCCTCGAGTGATCCGCCCGCACCTGAACAACAACAGACGATCACACACTACACCAATGCAGGACACACTCTCTCACACACAACACACACACACACACTGACCGTGTCCAGGAGACTCTCGCACAGCTTCTTGGCCGCGTCCAGTCCTGCAGCGTTCGGGTGGCTGTAGGACACACACACAGGGTCAGAAAACAGGCGTGTGGTCACAGAAGCGTGAGAGAGTGAGTGGTTACCTGATGTACAGGTAGAGCGCTCGAAGGACTCGCGGCGGGACGCCTGCTCGATGTATCCGGGAGCTCGTCCTCGCAGGAAGACCCGAGCGCCGGTCTCAGACTGGATGTGCTGCAGGTAGGAGCCGACGGTCCTCTCCACACGCTCTCTCACGTACAGGACGCCTGCGACTGCTCCAGGCCTACAAATATCTTAGTGTGCACAAAACTCTGCAACCAACAAGACGCCACAGTCATTCACTCCGCCTCCAAACACGTCACCAAAGCTGACAGCCTGACGCCTAGCGCTGGGGCTTCTGGGTAATGATCGGGCGGAGCGGCACGCGTGTCATCATCTGAAAGCAGACGCGCTGCAGGGTGAATGTGGTCTAAACTACAGCGGTGTGTGTGTGTGTGTGTGTGTGTGTGTTGTGTGTGCAGAACAACACTTTAAATCATCTACAATAGTGAATCATCAATGACTGCAGGAGCGACGTCACGTTCAGACTTTACTCCGATCATCATCAGATCCTGTCGACTGAACCCTAAACCCAGAAGAAGGTCATGTTTTCTGACCGTGTGACGCAAACGAGACGCGCAGCAGTTCTCTCATCCTGCTCGAGGACACACACACACACACACACACACACGTCTGCGAGAGAGCAGCGTCCTCAAGGGTTTGTTCAGAATCAGTGTGTGAGGGTCAGACGTGTGTCAGCGGGCCGCAGTGAACTCTGACCTCTGTCTGTAGGCAGGAGTGGTTCTGGCTGCTGTTTCTGTAGGAGGTGTGTATCAGCAGAGACCACATGCTCCGAGGCCCCCGCCTTCTAAACCCTCCACACACACACACACACACTCTCTCTCTCTCTTACCCCGGTGTGCGGCGGGGCCGGTTTGTGTCCGGGGACGGCGGGAGCGCGGGCAGCAGACGGGACGGTCTGACGGTACACCGGGACAGTGGGCATCACCGCGGGCTGCTGCCCCCCGACGAGCGCAGGACGTCCTCAGAGATGATCTCCTTTATCCTGGCCACTGCCTCTGACACGACAAACACTTCCTGTTCAGTCTCAGGAGTCAGTCAGTGACGTGTGTGTGTGTGTGTGTGTGTGTGTGTGTGAGAGATGAAGAGCTTGAAGGAGGCTCTGCTTGAACTCGTCTCATGTTGAGTCCTGCTCTGGGAAGCTCTGCTGGTTCAGGTTTAGCGTTTCACCAATAAACATCTGCCTGGTTTGTAAAGTGGATGCTAACTGTGTCACAGGTGAAACAGACAAATGCTAGGGGCATCCAAATGAGTTATAATCTTTTAAAATAATAATATTTTAGTTAGGAATTCACTATATATGAAATTATAATCAATATTGCATTAAAGATTAATGCCAAATTTATATCATGAAGGTTGTGATTTAATTCAGAGTGTTTTAGATTTAATTCTCTGCTGTTCCTCAAGCGCCACCTGCTGGCACAGAGTGAACGTACCTTTCATTCATTCCTGCTTCTGCTGTTTGCTATGATGCAGCTAATCTCACAAAGCTAACGTGAGACCATTCTGTCTTTACATTCAGTCTCACTTAGATCAAAACATACATACAGGCTAATAAACTGACCAGATTCTTCATGCACTCATATTATCATTCGTTTTTGCTTAAAATACATTAAGTTAAGATCATTGCATCCATAAATTTAAGAACATCTGAAATGAAGAAATTTGGATTTTTTGGATGTTAAAGTTCTCTAATTTAAATATCTAGCTGAGTTTGTCCATTTATTTGTTTTTTGTGCAACTGTCTTACATCATGTCATAAAGCGATGTAGTTTCTGTGTGAATGATCAGTGGAGCAGAGACTGAACTCAACACTTACTGTTGACCTGCTCCTGACGCCGGCCCTGAACATGAAGATACAGCGGTCTCGCCCTGAACACACACACACACACACAGCATTAGAGAGCAGACACACACACAGAACATTAGAGAGCAGACACACACACAGAGCATTAGAGAGCAGACACACACACAGAGCATTAGAGAGCAGACACACACACAGAGCATAGAGAGCAGACACACACACAGAACATTAGAGAGCAGACACACACACAGAGCATTAGAGAGCAGACACACACACAGAGCATTAGAGAGCAGACACACACACACAGAGCATTAGAGAGCAGACACACACACACACACACACACACACAGAGCATTAGAGAGCAGACACACACACACACACCACAGAACATTAGAGAGCAGACACACACACACAGAGCATTAGAGAGCAGACACACACACACACACACACACACACAGAACATTAGAGAGCAGACACACACACACACACACACACAGAGCATTAGAGAGCAGACACACACACACCACTGCAACTGATACTCACGCTCCTGCGCTGCTGTCCGTGTCGCTCATGTAAAGGCCTTTAGTGGACACCACTGCGCCGCTCAGCTGCCCGATCTACAACACAGACAGCAGAGTCAACACGCGTGTGCAGACAGACACGCCGGCATCACGTGTTTGTGTGTGTGTGTGTGTGTGTGTCACAAACCTCGTCCTGAGTTTTGCCTTTGGTCAGCAGATCCCTGCACTCCATCGGCACGTCGTTTATGTCGACTTCAGCCACGATGAAGCTCATCAGCGGAGACAGGAAGTGCTGGAGGCGCCTGCAAACACACAAACACACGTGAGCTCACGGAGCGACAGCGGAGCATCATTGGGACACACGGCTGCAGGACGTCAGTACTTTACTGGGCAGCGGCTGCAGTGGTTTCAGTTTGCCTTTGGCCATCAGCATGGCGTTTATTTTGGCCGCCATCGCCGCCGCCATCTCCACGCCCCCCCTCGGAGCTGCAGACGCATCTGTGGGAGAAGAGACGGAGCCGCTGTCTGCTGTGGGACGATCCCATCTGCTGTTCACACACCTGCAGAGAACAGAGCACCGTGAGACAGTCTGACACTCTGTGTGTGTGTGTGGTGGTGTGTGTGGTGATCGTAGGCCGCGGCGGACTCTTCGCTCTCGGTCTGTTCTCATCACCACATGTTTCTGCGGAGGAGAGTATCAACAGAGCTCCAGAGAGAGAGAGAGTCTGTCTTCATGTCCTCCAGTTACACATCAGACCGAAAGTACCACACACACACACACACACACACACACGCAGTCTGGTCAGCTATCCTTGTGTGTTCATCCCATAGGTGTAATGCTTTTTATACTGTACAAAACTGTATTTTTCTATCGCCCTACACCTAACCCTCACAGGAAGTTTTCTGCATTTTTAGATTTTCAAGAAAATTCTGTGTAATTTATTAGCTCGTTTACCAGTGGGGACCTCAATTGTGACACGAGTCCCCATGAGTTTGTGTGTATTCAGGTTTAAGTCCCCACCAGAGTAGAAAAAACAAGTACACACCACACACACGCGCACGCACGCACGCGCACACACACACACACACACACACACACACACACACACACGACTGCTATAAAGTCAGTCTTTGAGAGCTGATGTTCAGCTGAATCTGAGCAGTGTAGTACAGACTTTCACTGATTCTGTTATTTTATCGTGTATTGCTGAGACTCAGACGCGCACGAGCGTTTGCAAGAAGCTAGCGCTTATTCCGGAGTTTTACAGTATAATGTTGACAAAAACGAACAAAATCAAACGGCTGCGAAAGTTTCTCCAGTGAGCGGGGGATCTGAACAAAACACTCACGGTGATCAGACGCCATCACGACGCTGAAGTGCAGCTTTAAACCCAAAGTTTGCTCATCGATTCACAATCTCACAGACACACAGCGTGAGGCCTCGAGCGGAAGTCCGTGACACATCTGTTCTTCTGCCGCTTGAATTATGTTCAGCGGAGCCCCGCCCCCTCTGGCGCCGCCTACAGGCCTCCCGCGGAACTGAGCGCTGCAGAAACGACCTTCGTGTTTACATCAATGACACACAGTAAGCTGGATTTACATTTCCCTGACATTTTCTGAATTAAATCTGAAACCTTAAGGTTTTAAACCTTTTCATGTTTTTATTTGATCTCTATTCAGTTCTAAATCCAACCTTGACTGAGTGAAATTTAGCTCCACAAGCCAAAGGTCAAAGGTCAGCTTCAACTCTGCACTTCCAATCTAAACAATATGAAAGCATCCTAGAGAACATCACGCTTTTGCTCCTGCGTCTGGACTTCAGTGTGTCCGGTCACGGATCTTCTCTGTTCTGATGGATGCTGTGATATCTTGTGATGTAGCTTCAGATGTGTTGTCAGAACAGATGGGATCAGAAAGGAAGATGATCCAGAGCATCTTGTTGTCTTCAGAGCATCTTCATCGTTATGTTTCTGTGTAGATCTGATCATCAGAGCTGATTGTTGGTGATCTGGTTTGATCTAGGATCATCTGCTCGAGAGCGGGCTTCATTCATGTAAACAGGATCAGATCGCATCTTTAAACCAGAACTGATCTTTACAATCTGTCTGCGACTTTATTACAAGAGTATCCTACTGAACCAGGGACAATCATTTAAAATAATAATCATTTAAAAAATTATTTAAAGATTTATAATAATGTTGTGTAGTCCATAATAGCCTTCTATTATATACACAGCCAGTTTTACTCACTGAAAGATTTGTCATAAAATGATTTCATAACTTACTGAGTCTTACACACAGATGAGGAGTCGTGCAGTTTGAGTGACAGATATTGTGGGCGGGGCTTGATGCAGCAGGAGATGCAGAGAACATGATCTTAATAAAAATGTAAAGACTCTACAAATATATATAAATCACAAATCTAAATAGTTGGGAATCATGTAAGAAAAACAGTGCACATTTCATTTATCTATTATATAATATTTATGTAGATTTGTTCGCATGGCTCCTTATAAATGTTCAGAAATTAGTCAAGTCTTTCGTCAGGTGTCGGTTTAAATGAAATGATGTCATTACGTTGCTGTCCGCCAGCCAATCAGAAGCCTCTGATCCACCTTCCTCAGTTTATTTCTTAATTAAACTTGATTTCTCTAGAAAAGCATCTTCACACTGAAGCTCACACACATCCAGTTCACGGTTCAGCACAAAATCTGTCCTGGATTTCTGCATTATTTAATGATAATCAAGCACAAATTTGATCCGAGTCTCACCTGGATGTTAGTTTTATTATTGTAGTTTCATTTATTATTGTAGTTCTGCTTTACAATAAAAAATAGCTTTTTATTAAATCAAAAAGGCAGTACAACAAATACTACAATGATGTAGAAATACTTTACAATTTAAATAAACTCCTTTTGACATTACAGATGAGAATTTAAAGAGGAATTTGAAGAAGAGGTCATTCATCATGAAAATAATGTCACAATGCAGAAAAACATAATGGTGCCGAATACAAAATATAATCTCATTTTCTTGTAATGTGGGCTGAAGGTTGACACAGACGGCTCTGGACGCTGTAGGAGATCATCACTGACACACACACACACACACACACACAGGAGTCCCAGACGCTTCACATCGCTCCAGTGTAAAACTGATCAGCTACAAAAATATTGAGATTTACTTCATACAACGTGAGTGTGTTAGAAACTGCAGCAGTCCGTCGGGGGTCTCTGTAGAAAATAAGGCAGCAGTCTCGTCAGCAGATGGACCACAGAGAAACTGTGGAGGAGAGCCGCTCACAGACCAAAATAACCACGTGACGCTTCCTGTCAGAGTCTGCAGAGGTTACATACATCATCACCTTTGGTGTTTAGATCATCTTTCATTCTGAGGGTTTGATTAGTTCATGAGTCTCATCATTAGTTAAAGAAGAAGAAGAAGAAATGGAGCTGGACCAAAGCAGCGCTCCACAGACGAGTGTGTGTGTCCAGTCGAGCTGATGGCTAGTGTTTCATCACAGTCCGTCGATCACGCTAGCTCCGCTCATCACGTGTGTGTGTGTGTGTGTGTGTGTGTGTGTCACTCCGGCGGCGGACGCAGACTGTGCAGCTTCTTCTCATCCAGACTCTTCCAGTATCTGAAGTTGTTGTCCAGATGCTGCATTAGATTGGGCAGATCAGCAAACGCTGGAAACACACAGAATGCACTTTAAAATAAAAACATTATTATTATTCGATGGGAGGCTTGGTTAAATCAGAGGAGCATCACTTCAGCTCAAACACATCTGACAGTGGAACAGAATCTGGATGAAGGATCTGTTTCTCACCGTCCCAGCGTCGAACATGTCTGTGATGAAGTAGTCGATGAAGGAGATCTGGGATTTGGGAATGCTGCAGGTGTTTCGATCAAACACGGGCATCACCACCGGCAGACCCTGCTGCTTCTCTTCATCCGTCTGAAGCAGACACACACTCGGTCAGATATTACAGAGAGTCTCAGTAAGGATAGTAAGGGCTGAGGAACACTCACACACACACACACACACACACACACACCACAACACACACACACACACACACCTGTGCGAAGTACTCCTCTGAGATGCGTCCGGCCCACTCGATGCACAGCTCCAGGGGTCTGCAGGGGTTGGAGATATCAGCACATTTGATCAACATCCGCTTCACCAGGATCCGGTTCTCTGGAGCCGTCAGGATGTTCTGCACTGAGTCCTCTCACTCTGCTATCCTACACACACACACACACACACACACACACACACACACACAGATAAAGGCGAGATGCCGTGTGCAGGTAAATGCTCTTTAATGACCCAGATTGTTGGGTTATTAATGATGAGGATGTGAAATCTTCATGTGTGTGTGTGTGTGTGTGTGTGAGGTGAGTGTGTGTGTGTGTGTGTGTGTTTCACCCCGTTCTCCTCCAGTGCTGCCAGTGGTTTGTTGATGCTGTTGACAAACTTGTTGACGTGTTCGAAGTGTTTGGTCATCTCAGTGGCGAGGACCATGTCTATGACGGCCTGTCGGAGCGTGCGGTACTCGTTCCTGTGAGAGAGAGAGAGTGTGTGAGTTTGTGTGTGTGTGTGAGACCCGTGTCAGATGATCCCATCAGTGAGACCATTCACCCTCAGGAGACACATGAGACCACA